>NW_027117839.1:0-182375 GCF_038497905.1 Lipomyces japonicus | reverse complement strand
TTTTAATATTGTTTCGTTTTTTTTTTTCGCAACCTTTTTTTTTAATTTTGGCTCAGTGGCGCCGTAAATATATTTTTTATAATTTTTAAAAAAAAAAAAAAAAAAAAAAACCAAAAAAAAAAAAAAAAAAAAAAAAAAAAAAAGACGTACAAGGTGACATGTCAAGCAAATTTGGCATGAACGTAACAATCGTGTGATTTGTATCTTCAGACAAGTTGGTCTTGATCAGTCGTTTAATGTGAAACGTCAAAAACGGCGGGGCTTCTATAATTTTGTATCTTTTTCGATGACCAGCAAGTTCTTGACCTTTAATGCCGTTATATTTTTCAAGAAGAGTTTGCAATGAAACTTGAGGAATAATATTTTTCTCAAGGTCACCTTGGAAAAGAGGCGCGGACGGTAATTCGAGTGACAAAAACATGAACGGCATGATTACTTGCTGAATCTTGGTATCTGTTTCAAACATCAGCCGATCACCCGCATCAGCACGGGCCGTGATCATTTGTGAATCGACCCTGACCTTCCCCTGAAACGTGCGTTGAATAAAACTTGATTTTGGTTTGGATTTAGAACCACCGAGTACGACATGCAAGTTGTTTAAAAACCAATTTATAAAATCGAATGGATCTGATTGTTCCGTGAATTTAAACCTTTTCTTAGAGATGCCTGATACGTATTGCAAAAGTTCATGAGGTGACACATGACTTTTAAATGCCTTCGGGTTCCAAATCTTGCGTATTAATATGCTAAACCGTTGTGCTAAAAAAATTATAAAGAACGACAATCAGCTTAAAACAAAACAAAACAAAAAAATGTTCACATAAGCAAAGTTTTTTGTTTTACCTAATTCTGACCGGCCATCAAAATTTTCAAGCATGAAAAAATTTCTTAACGGTGAAACGTGAGATAGTGCTTGCACGACGACATTCAAGTAATCGTTATATTTGATGTTATTAATTCCGACAAATCCGGGAAGATATGGTTCATGAAATAAATCATACGATACAACCAGTGTTTTGTCAAGTTCTGCAACTTGAGCTTTAGTGAAAACAGGGTTTACCACGTACTTAATGTCATCTAGCGCGGTTGATTTGACCTCGTAGGATTCTGGCAACACGTAAACTTTAAGGCTTAGTAAATTAATAAATACATGATGATCTTCGTCCACACTGTGGAAATATGCATGTGACGATTTTCCTCGACCTAAATTCATATGTTGTTAGAAACGAAAAACGGCCAAAGACAGAGAAAAGAAGCAATTAGGAGTTACCTTGAAAATACTTTCCGCATACCAAACAGGCATAAACGTTCACGTTAGATAACGAAACCGAGCAAAGTTTTTCAAAATCAAAATCCAGTCGTTTCCGATCAACCTGCATCAAAAAAAAAAAAAAAAAAAAAAAAAGATCAATAAGCACCGTAACCGAGTCAATTCTTGTTTTAACAACTTACTGTTTCAAGATATAAATCCCCTCCGGCTGAATGGTCTGGCAATAAGACTTCGGAACCATAGTGATCTTCTAGTTCTGACTCATTATCTTCATCATAATTTTCAATATTGCCTTCGACATCAACGGCGTTATGATTCACTTGCGGGCTCTGTGTGCTGATTGCTGGCTGTAACTGTCCTGTACCATTGGCCTCATCACTACTGATCTGTATGCGCTTTGACCGCGGAGTGCTGTCCCTGTCAGGAGAAGACGCAGATCGCTTAGGCATTTTCGAACAGTCAGTCGTAATTATCAAAGGCCCAAATCTTTCGTTCTCCTTCAACAATTTTGCTAATGCTTTATTTATCTTTAAAAAGATTCAAAGTTAAACGGTTAGAAGATGGAGAAAAATCACGGGTAAGGGGTAAGGTGGTATGCGGTTAGGGCAACGAAAATTTCCGCCCAGCAAAGAAATGCGATATTGAAGATTGTTTTAGATTTCTTTTCCTGCCTTTTACGTTGTTAGCCAGAAGGTCAGACCAATTATTATATTAGGAATCCAAGAATTGTCGGTTGAAGTATTGGAAGAAATGGCATCGACAAAAAGTACGGTGGCAGAAGTGTTTGCCAAACTGCCACCAGTTCTGAGCAAATTCTTTCAGCAATACCCGCCGACACCATTGGTTAAATATGCGAGAAAGCCAATCTCGTTTAAGGCTGGAAACATGAATCCGTTTTTGATGAGTATTAACAAGGCCACGAAGAAGTACAGAGAACCAATTTTTTCACTACGGAAGCAATCGGAAATCTATAAGGCCGCGCTGGAATTCGGATTGGAAAGTCTTTTGCCCACAATGAACAAAAAGTTTGGTCTTGAGAAATTTAGAACTAAAAAACCCATGAAGGGCGTGGTTAGGTTTAAGGGTTCAAAGGATGAAAGAACGGCAGAGGCCAGGTAAGTGAATCTACAGGTTGAGTGGGAAACAGGTGAAAGGATTGGCTAACATGTTATGCTTCAGACGTGTCAAGCGCGAAGAAGCAATTGCAAAGGCGGACGAAATCATTACAAAGATTCGAGGTGTAAGTAAATGCAAGTGTTTATACGTCTGATATGAGCTAATTATGAATTCAAAAACAGCCGAAATATCAGAGGAAGGTGGAAAAACGGAAGCTTGGTCCCAAGAATTTATTTTAGAAAGTCTCAAAGCACAGTATTTGATATTTTTTGTTTTTGTTTTGCAGGTTTGTATTAGGATATGAATTTTTATTTTTGCAAAATCCAGAATTGGGAGCTACAAATTTGTACATAATCGCTTAGCAAGAGTTCTGATGGAAGATGAAAATACATTTTTCAATTGCATAATTAAATAATCGCTATAAATATATATTGGAATAATTTTAAAATAATTGAAGGCCAGGCAAATAAGTTACAAACGGAATACCAACATACATTTACAATATTGGTGATATGAGAGTCAACGGTTAATAACCAATAAATGGCAAACGTGAATAAGAATAACAAAATAAAGCAGTTTTACCAAGTTTAAAGTTCTACGAAATGAGAAATCAACTGCACAATCAGGAAATGTTCACTCTTTGGACCGGCATGGTATTGAAGTTGCAAATTTTTATGGTTCTTCTTGATATTTGACAAGGAATAATAAATTGCGTAATGACTTGATATTACCATGTACGGTTTACATTTGTAAACTGTCAAAAAAACTTCTGAATCTGCACAATGGCAAGCTGCCATAACATGTTCATGTACGTACGTTAATAAATCAGTAATCGGCAGGCCCGAAATTGTATTTTATTTTATTTTTTTTTTGAACAACCAAATGACTACAATTAAAATTTTGACGTTTGACAGTGTTTGGTCTTTCCTTTTTTTTGGTTAGTTATTGGTGCCTGGAGAAGTATGGAAGCACCTTGGCGGTGGTGTTCGCGATTTCCATTATTATGTCTTACGAACCATCAAGGTGTCTGTATTCCAAGCAATTCGGCGGCTGTCAATGCAAGTGTAATATATCTTAAATGATATAACACAGCAGAGACGGTGATTCAAGTGGTACCTGACAAAAAGTCCTGCGAGCGGAACAGGCCACCAAGGTTGGTAAAGCCAGCCCAAAAAGGTTATACCTTGGGTTAGCATTTCATTCTGCAATAAACCTTGCAAAACTGATACCCATGTCATTTCTAACTACGACCATAGATGACTTTTATTATTCAAAACTTGATCAACTATTATTATTTATTTTTTAAAAGCTCCGCAAAACGATTATCGCTCGGTAACCATCAAGGTCCCCGTGCTTACCTAACATTAGTGGCGGTGCAATTTTAAGCAGCCAATGGCGGCGCCGGCAATTCATGATAATTGGCAAACCTTGTTGAGCCGCAGGGGTTCGAGATGAGTGAGCAAGCCACTCAAGCCACAGCACAAGGTTAACCGCCAGGGTTCTCTCAAAAATTTGATCAAATTGGCTTCGACGAGCAAGTGTTGAGCGCTTTCGTCCAGAACCAGGAAGGTGGCTTTGGCAATTTGAAAAAGGTACAATACAAGGTACCCATACGAAATTTTGGAGGAATAGTCTGGTTATAGCTTCGATCAGAGGTGTTTATTTTCAAGCACAAATAGCGGGCTGCATCCGCTTCAGGCCCTTCTTTCGCCTTGTCGTTATTCAATATCCCCCAATCCTCAATCTTCCAACTCCATCACACACCATTTGATAAAAAAAAACCATCATGGCAACCGAGGTTTTCAACCAAATTTTGCCATATGCGGTCGACGCCTTGGTCAAAAGAGACGACGATGCCACTCCAGCATGTGCGACCGAAAATGATTATAATGGACGGGTTGGAGTCCGCGTCTCGTCTATATTCGTCATCATGTTGACGTCTAGTTTCGGTAAGAATTTTCTTTTTTTTTTTTTTTTAGATTTGTTTGTCTAATTTTCTTAAACAGGCGCATTGTTCCCGGTTTTAACTAGACAATCTCGAATTCGAGTACCAGAATGGGTTTATTTTATTTGCAAATTTTTTGGTTCGGGTGTAATCGTCGCAACCGCATTTATTCATTTACTTGATCCTGCCTATGATGCTCTAAGTGATGATTGCCTGGGCGGCACATGGCAGTTATACCCTTGGGCTATTGCAATCGCCATGTTTTCCATCTTTGTGCTTTTTTTTCTTGAAATTGTTACGTTCAGGTTCGCAAACTTTGATAGCTTTGGCGCTGAAGCTTCAGGCGTGCACACTCACGCTGTGGCCGGACCGGCCGATCATTTCGGTCATCAGCATGATCACATTGACACAGACAGCCCAGCCACGGCAGATGCCAGTCGATTAAAAGATTTGCATGCCGCGTCTGCTACCGTGAGTAACGACAGCGGAAAAGACTATGCGCATGATGTTGAGAAGCAATCGTTTGCCGAATCTCTTACCGCTCAAGTAACGGCCGTGTTTGTGTTGGAATTTGGCATCATTTTCCATTCCGTCTTTGTCGGTCTCACATTGGCAATCGCAGGTGAAGAATTTAACACGCTTTACGTCGTGCTTGTCTTCCACCAAGGTTTTGAAGGATTAGGTCTCGGTACTCGGTTAGCTGCCACGCCTTGGGCACCAAACAAGCGATGGCTGCCAATAGTCATGGCAATGGGGTACGGCTTGACAACGCCCATTGCGATCGCCATCGGTCTTGGGGTTAGATACTCTTACACTGACCAAAGTCGGAAGGCGTTAATCTCAAATGGCATTTTTGATTCTATCTCGGCTGGCATTTTAATTTATACCGGCCTTGTCGAGCTTATGGCTCACGAGTTTCTGTTTTCGCAAGAAATGGCACGCGCGCCGTTTAAAAAGGTTTTAACTGCATTTTTCATCATGTGCTTGGGTGCCGGATTGATGGCTCTGCTTGGTAGATGGGCATAAATTTTGCACAATTATTTTTTTTTTTTTTCATACAATTACTCTTGTGTGACTACATAAGTTACTTTTATCTGCACATGACATGGCATGGCATGGGTGGGTCTAGGTTTGAGACGATAACAATGATGATATAGATTTGGGTGTCACTCTTTATGTTGTTTGGCGAATTATTCGACAAAAATTGGTTTATTAGCAAATATGAAAATTTAATAAAATTAATATTATTATATAAAGTATCCTCATGGTTCATCTTGTTTAGCAAGCTTATTTATTTCTTGCTTTTCGCCCATGGTACCGGCCAGGATGATCTTGTTAACAGCCGTTGGCTCGTCTTCGTCCTCTCCTTCAAAAAATATAACCAATGAACTGACCCGTTGAAACCTGACAAACCGTAATGAAACTACCGACCATCCTTGTTCATCAGGCTGGCCAATTTCAGCGTCATGAACTGCAGGCACGGATTCGACGTCGTCGAACGATAGGATCGATGGCAGGTTAATCCAAACCTTGATCTTGATTGGTCGTTGCCTAACTTGACCTTCAACTGCGACAGGTGACTGGATCAAGATGGAATGAACCTTGTTTGCATCTTGGAAAGGCACATAAAAAAGTAATTGCGAGTCAGCATCTGATTCAATATTGCCGACCAATATCGGCGCATTCGTGATTTGGGTGTTAAACAAGGATCGCAAGCTGTCGGTCAAGCTTGCCGATTTGGTCGACGTGGCATTGAGCACTTCCAAATTGCGCAGTTCGATGGAGTCGTTAAGGATTTCAAACCCCTTGGGCAAAAGTGCCTTGTACGAGGGTGCTGCAGAAGCCGATGATGCTGATGATGATGTTGATGGTTCAGCACTTGATTCCGCAGTCACAGCACGTTTTTCCTCCTGCGACTTTGCCAGTAGTGCAGCTTGATTCGCTAAAGTCGACGACAGTTGCGGAAGATTTGCTCCCAGCACTCGAGAAACTTCCCTGCCATGGCTCATAAACAAAAATGTTGGACTAAACATTAATTAGTTAATAATTTTGTCCTTCAATTATGTAGAAGCATGAGATTTTTTTTTTGTGTGGACATACACAGAAGATATTTGACATTGTGACGCAATTTCTTGGTTCTGGTCAATATCGACCGACGCGAACAAGATATTCGGATACTGAGCAGGGAATTTTTCAAAGTGAGGTGAAATTACTTTGCACGGACCTAATAAATCCATAAGACGAGCTAATGCAATCTATATATTTTTCAGACATACCACACCAGGTCGCATGAAAGTCGACCACGAGTAGGTCTTTAGCTAACGCCAGCGCCGCAAATTCGGAGAGATCAGAAATCACCCTAATACCAGGCATTGAAAAAAACCAAAAAAAATAAAAATAATAAGAACAACCGGTGGGTTGATTGTTAGATCAAAACAATATTAGATGAAGGAAATCTCGAATGAGGTTGAACAACACAAAAACGGGGAGGAGCACAAAGAATATAACGTTATCGATAAACTCTGAGGCGCGCATCTAGCATTTATGGCACAACTGCCTGAACGTTGGTTACCTACAACCCGATCAGTGCTCTCAAACGATCTGGTTTCATTAAATTAGACCGCCGGACAATAGCAAAACAAAACATGCGAGCAATGGCATATCGATAGTTAATAATAGTTGGCCTTATATTATACTCTTTTGCGTTCGCCTTCGCTGTACACGAAAAAACCGCGCCACAGAGTCAAGCCAAGTCATGTGCGGCTCCGGCACGTGATAGTGCGCCACAGCACCGCCACAGCACTTTTGGCTTGCTCAATATCGCGCCGGAAAGGCGAGCGTTTCCCAAATCACAAGGCGATTGTTGATTGATTTCATTGCTAGCTCAAACCTATCCTTCTAAGCAAAGAAATAGACTTTGGTTTTTATTTTGTTGGATTTTATTTGCATTATAGTCAGCCTGGTTTAGTCTATCCTTTCTTTTGTTGTTATCGTCTGCTGCGGTTGACGCGCGTGTGCTCATTCATTATGGCATCCGACGAGCGCCGTCCATCATCGCCATCGTCGGCGGCAGCAGCAGCACCAGCACCAGCAAAGACCTCAGCTGCTGCCGCAAAGAAGAAAAGAACACCGGTGGATGAATTTATTGGTCAATACCGCATTGGCAACGAGATTGGCAAGGGCAGTTTTGCCACGGTGTATAAATCAGTGCACACGGTAGGTTATCTGACTCATGCATCCATCAGACAGACAGACAGACAGACAACGAGCACAGAACAAACTGACATTTTTTAGGGCTCCAACACTGCGGTGGCAATTAAATCAGTATTGCGGGAGAAACTCAATAAGAAGTTGCAGGAAAATCTTGAATCAGAGATTAAGATTCTAAAGACGCTGAATCACCCCCACATCGTGGCCATGCTCGATTGTCAGCAGTCACCGTCATATATTCATCTTGTTATGGAGTATTGCTCGCTAGGTGACTTGTCGTATTTTCTTATGAAGCGGGACAAACTAAATCACATCCCGTTGGTGGCATCGATGATTCGCAAGTTCCCAAACCCGGCCGGTGGTGGCTTAAACGAGACCGTCGTGCGGCATTTTTTGAAGCAGTTGGCCAGTGCGTTACGATTTTTGAGAGATCAAAACTTGGTTCATCGTGATATTAAGCCTCAGAATTTGTTGTTAAGCCCGCCACCACGTACGGACCAGGAAGCCATCGATCAAGGACTTGAAGGCAGGTCGGGCTTGCCGGTACTCAAGTTGGCTGATTTTGGGTTTGCCAGGATCTTGCCATCGGCCAGCATGGCTGAAACATTGTGTGGGTCGCCGTTATATATGGCACCAGAGATTTTGCGGTATGAGAAATATGATGCCAAGGCAGACCTGTGGTCTGTTGGCACGGTCTTGTACGAGATGTCGATTGGAATGGCACCGTTTAGGGCCAATAATCATTTAGAACTGATTAAAAAAATCGACAAATGTGACGACAGAATCAAGTTTCCAGATGACTCTCCAATCTCAGATGAAATGAAACGGCTAATAAAAGGATTACTTCGACGGAATCCGGTTGAACGTATCGGATTTCGGGAATTTTTTGAAAATGAGATTTTAGTTGGCGATATTCCGGAAGTGAATAATGTCGAGAACTTGTTTTATGGCATGGAGGAAGATAAATTTATAGGCGAGTACATTGCCAAGAATGCAGCAGCAGCAGCTGCTGCTGCTGCGGCAGCTTCTGCTGCTGTTGGTGTTACTTCTGATATGGGTGGAAGCAGTAGCAACAGGCCACCACTACAACATCAGGCACGGCCTACGATCAATATGGACGTGGCAGGAGCAGTTAATCTTGCAGCAGCCGCGCGGGCACCGCCAGCCGGGATTGTGCCACTCCGGCATGGCACGCATCAAAGACAGTTGTCCACATCCACGACTGAAGAACAGGTTGCATCGTCGCGCTCGCCATCAACGCCGAGGCCGGCTGGTACAACCGTGTCATCGATCACATTGGGATCAGTAAGCGGCAGCAAGGATGGAACGCTGTTATTGGTTCATCCTACGGTGAGTGGCGGTGGTAAGGGTAGTCGTAATTCGCTTGTCCGGCCGGAGCACGACGTTATGTTTGAACGGGAGTACGTTGTGGTCGAGAAGCGAACGGTGGAAGTAAACGCGTTGGCGGACGAGTTACAGAATTCGCCAAAGGTTGTTAGTCACGGTCACACCGTTTTACCGCATCATCACCAGCATCATCAACACCGCCGTTTGTCATCATCGTCGTCATCGTCGTCACGACCGGCGGCGACTGCACCGTCGCGAGTTGCAGGAGGAGGAGGAGGAGGAGGAGGAGGAGGAGGCAAATACGGCTATGTTGAACACCGACGCATGTCTTACGGGTCGTCGCCAAGTTCCACGCTAGCGCGGGCGTTATCGATGGCCAGTGCGAGATTGTTTGGTCGGCCGTCGTCTTCGTCGTCTTCGTCGTCACTGTCGCCATCGCAATCATCGCCGCCGTTATTAGCCACAGGATCGTATGGCAATAATAGGGCGGTTGATGAGCGGGAGATGGCGGTGATATTACGGGTCGAGGAGCTGGGCACGTGGTCGAACGCGGTGGATCAATTTGCGCAGGTCAAGTTTTCGCAGTTGCTGCCATCAACACCGATGAGTGACGTGGCCATGTCAAGCGAGTTAACTGCGGATGCCGTGTTGAGCTTGTCAGCGGAAGCGTTAGTTTTGTTTGTCAAGTCGTTGGCCCTGTTAGCCAAAGCCATGGACATTGCCGCCAGGTGGTGGTCGAATAATTCGTCAGCTGGCGCGTCAGCGCGGTTGAATCATGCTGTGCAATGGGTGCGGGAACGATTTAACGATACGTTAGAAAAAGCCGAGTTTGTTCGCATGAAAGTTTCGGTGCCATCATCGCATGATGGTGATGACCGGGTGAGCGCGGAGAAGCTAATTTACGAGCGGGCGTTGGAAATGTCACGCACGGCGGCGATCAACGAGCTCGTGGGCGAAGATCTTGCCGGGTGTGAGATGGCGTACGAAACTGCGTTGTGGATGTTGCAGGCACTTACGGAGCCGGACCGTGATGGCAATGTTGATGACGAGGACAAGCGCACGATTGACAAGTGTAAGTCGAACGCACGGTGGGGTTGGTTTGAAAATTGGATGCTAACAAATTGGATAGTTATTGCGAGCATTCGGAACCGGTTGGTGTCGTTGCGCAAGAAGATTGAAATGGCGGGCGCGCCTTCGGCTTCGGGAGTTGTTGCGAGCGCGGCGAGTACGAACCGCGTATACTCCCAGGAGGTGGTGCCACAACAATCGGCACGAATGGCCTAGAATATTTTTTTTTACTAATGAAATCTTTTTTTTTTTTTTTTTTTTTAATTTTTATATAACGTTATTTTTATATATCATATATCATGGGAACGGGTGGGCAAAGGGAAATGAATTTTTTTTTTTTGTTTGAGCAGTTAGTTTTACACGTGTTTTGGGGAGGGGCAAGGCAAGGAGTATCTACAAGGAGCTATTTGGTATGGATTATTTGAAATTTAATATTTTGTTAGTAGTTATTAATCTTGTTAATGAACGAATTATGGAAAGCAATGATAAGGGTAGGAGCATGAACCTGATGTGGGGTTGTAGATACAGCTAAATTATAAGCCATACAATTAATTGTGCGTATCAGGATATGGATTTTGTATTCTAGTGATGATCAAAATTTGATAAGCATCAATCAAGACAAGACAAGGTAAGACAAAAGTAAGGCACGCATGGACCGGCGGGGGAGCGCAGGCCAATTACCAGACGATTGGAAGGGGAGGGGTCCCGGTTACTTGAAGTAGTAAAAAAATACAAAAAAAAAAGAGGAAGGCGGCAGCCACACGTCGGATTTGGGCTTTCTTAAGGTTCACGGCGCGCGTCTTGGGTACCGTTCCCGCTATTTCCGCATTACGGATTAGTACCCCTAACGGATTTAAAATCAAGCAAGGCAACGAGGTAGAAAAAGAGTATATATATTATAAATATATATATTCATATACAAAACACTGAATCATGCTTTCAACGGGCAAGATTTGCAAATGTGCATAAATAGGGTAGTGCGCCATGGCGCCATTGGTTGACTACTTCACGTCCAACACATAAAAAAAAAAGACTCACACTCACCGCACGGATAAAAGTATGAGTACATAATGTGTACCGTACACAGTTCATATAACTACACCATTGCAAGATTGGGTACGTCATATTGGGCAAATATTATAGTTTAGTTGAGCTGGTACTGGTCGGTGGTAACGGCGCAGTGAGCGGGTACATGCATATTATTCTGTCGGGCAGGGGCCTTCCATCATGTCATATTTTAACATTTATATTGTCCAATGACTGACTACGGCGTGTAGCGTGGTGATGTACAATCAAACATGATGGCGCTCAACCCATCCATCGGCAGTAACCCATCGATTAGTATCACCGATGAGTATTCTCCACCTATAGTTGTGCGTACCATACTTTTACCGACGTGGCATGATTCTGAATGTTAAAACAACAAAAAACCACTTTTGTTTCAATGAAAAACTTTCAACTTGGTATATGTTTAATCCCAAAAGTTGTTAATATCCAACTCAATTTATATACACATGGACCGTTCGCATGCTTGTTTGACTATGACTTCTCATGTGTTGAATGTTGTAATAACATGGACTTATCACGGCCTGGTGGCCTAGCCCTGACGCACGAAAAGCACGAAGCACGAAGCACGACGCACGACGCACGACGCACGACGCACGAGCACGGTGCCTTAACGGAACCTCCGAATTATTGGGCAAAAAGAATCACAAACCAAAACTATAAATATGGTACCTCTCAACTTTAAAGTTGGTCATCATCTTGTCGGTTGGGGCCCTCTTTATATAATACGGGTAAGTATATAATAAGTACCCTTCTCATTACGGTTTAGTTTAGTTCAGTTTTGGCCTGGTAGTTAGTTATATGCACAGCTGGGACCAAGTGGTTCTTAAATTATACAATTTTAACGTTCCCGTTTGTCCCTCTTCTTACGGGCCCGGCGGTCGGTTTCCCAAAAACCAAAAAAGTAAAACCCTTCATCAATATTGCTAAAACAGTAAAAAAAATTTAAAAGAAAGTTTACTTTTACACGTTTAAGATATTTAAACGCATGCGTTGATTATTAGTAGGTATATTCTTATATGTCTTGCTCTGTTTCCCCTCTCCTCAGTTATTTTTTTTTTAACTCCTCGTTAATTATCAGATTCAAATTCATATTCACATTCCTTTCTTTTTTTATTTTTTTTTATAACGTATAACAACTATATAGATATATACATTTATTTATTTTGTTGTTACGTTGCGTGAACCGGTTGTGTTTTTTTAATTTGTGCTTCCTTTTTTTTTTTTTTTTGGTTTCTCTTCATTATTCATATTTGCCAATCATGGATCTTATGAGCATTTTAAACACCGGCAAGCAACAGCAACAGCAACAGCAACAGCAACCACAACCACAACATTCACACTTGCCACCACACTTACAACCACAACCACAACCACAACTGCCGCACCCGCAATTTCATCTTCATCATAATCAGCAACAGCAGCAGCAGCATGCTCCATGGCAAATATTGTCTCCGTCGTCGATTCGAAACCAATCGCAATCCCCCACGCCGAGCATGGTTAAATCTGAATTGACATCTTTATCATCGTCAATACCGTCAACAGGTCCTGCGGCAACTGCAGGCAGGACTTCGGTCGCATCATTGGTGGCTGGATTGCCATCACCGCGGTCGCCGGTGGTGTACCCCATGTCAACATCATCGTCTTCCACTGCTACGCCGCCCGGTCCATCTTCTTCACTATTCATGACTTCGTCTTCCTCAACACCTTTGTCGTCATCGTCGTCAATGATTCAGCATTCTGCTGCCGTGCACAACGGTTTCGCCCAGGCAGCATATGGCTCGCCGCATCATCAATACGCATCATATCTGGACTCGCCAGTGGAGTACTTTTACCAGCAGCAAACTCACAATCAACAACAAATTCAACCGCAGCCTCAACCTCACGTTTTTGCGCAACAACAACAAGGACTTCGTCATTTGCATGCTCATCAACATGACGCCCCTGCTGCTGAGTACATGCACTACGCTGGCCAACAGCAGCAGCAAATGCAACTGCTGCGGCATCAAGCACAGGCATCACAATTACCACCCACTCCATCATTAACTTCAAGCGCAGCGTCGTCACCTGCACTTTCATCCTCATCATCTTCATCTTCATCATCGTCGTCTTCGTTATCTCAACCTCACGCGCCATCTTACACGGTCAAGCAATTTTTATGCGCCACCTGCAACAAGCGGTTCGCCCGTCGGTCAGACCTGGCCAGGCACGAGCGCATTCATTCTGGCGTGAAGCCTCACGTGTGCGACGTGTGTGCAAAGCCGTTCATTCAACGGTCAGCGTTGACCGTGCACTTGCGCGTGCACACTGGCGAGAAGCCACACAAGTGTGATACTTGCAGCAAAGCATTTTCGGATTCGTCATCGCTGGCCAGGCATCGCAGGGTGCATACCGGCAAGCGTCCGTATCAATGCAATCAACCTGGTTGCTTGAAAACATTCACCAGGCGCACGACATTAACAAGGCATCTGAACACGCATGCGTGCTCGTCCCTAATTCCTGTCACCACGACTGCCGTTGCTGGTGCCAATGCCGCAGCCTCCATGTCACCAGCACCGATTAATTTCTGTGATGAAGGAGATCAATATCATCGACATAACTACGGGTGTGGTAACGTCACACCGTTCCATCTGGCGGCTTAAAAAAAAAAAAAGAGAGATTTTTCTTTTATTTGTACATACGCATAGATTAATTTTGGGCTTTCTTAATTTTCATAATTTGTTTATATATTATACGTTTTAATATTTTTGTTTGGGGGTGGGCTAATGGGATATGAAAAAGAAAAAAGGACAAAAAAGAGTGCTTGTTATGAGATATCTAAGAATTAATTGTAAAATAGAATAACTAATAGTACATGTTATAACTCATAACTGGTGATTATCGTGGCCACAATTATTTGATACGTTGTAGGATATCTATGGTAAATGCGGCCATTAGCGTTGCGCTTGGGGACACGTTTAAGCCAACCTCGCTTAACGTAGACATTGCAGTGCTCCAACCCCAGCCAATGATTTAGTTGTTACCACAACTGCGATGCTTCCTTCCATTCAAGGAATTTTTGATTAATTGGAATATGGGTATAGAATGTATGCCATGGCATTCGGCCAATACACATTATCCAGGTAAGGCCACCGCTTCGTGCGCTCGTTGTTGTTGTTGTTGTTGGGGGAAAAGGGGCATTAATCTTCCCGACCGCGATAAAAATCGGCACGTCCGAACCCGACTGACTCAACAAGGTACCCGTCGGAAAAGCCTAAGTTTCAATGATTTTGCAATTGACGGGTAATTATAACTATATACACTTTTTCAAAGCACGCAATTTTAATTGCCCAGTTATCTTTTTTTGTTTTTTGTTTTTTGTTTTTTGTTTTTTGTTTTTTGTTTCTATTTTTTATTTTTATTTTTTTTTTTTTACGGTGCGAAGAGCCAAAGTTTTCTTATTGCGGCCACCTCCATGTACTTTCCGGACCTGCCAACCAAAAAAGTTTACAATAGCTCAAAAAAATATGTTGAAATATCATTTTGTGGCATGTGACACTACGGGTTGAGGATTTTCTTGGTTGAATCTATTGCGATTAGTAACACTGTTGCTTCATTTAGCCAGGGTGGTGTATGTAGAGTTAAGTGCCCGTGATTATTTGGCCATTCCGGTCTCAGAAGTGGCCGGCGAGAGACTATTTAATGCAGCAAGGAATATTCTATTAGCCATTCAGACGATGATAGTCGACTCACGCCGATATAATATCGTATTACGCAAAGGGCTGACGATAATTCAGAAAGTAATGACTTTCTCGAAAGTCCACGAAATACACATTATGGCTTATAATGAACAGTCCTAAACGATATATTGTCTATAATACCGCTGGGATACTTGGTAACATAAATAAATCTAAAGAACCACAAAGACCAACTAACCAAATTAAAAACTGTCTGAAATTTACATCAAAATTTGAAAATCTCAACTTTCGCTTTCAATTTACCTTTTTTTTATACATATAGCTCTAGACCTTGAACATGAGAGTCCGCTCGGCAAAGGAATAGTTAAACACAATGTATATATATATTTCAAGAAATACATGCGTTTTTATGCCGTTTCTATAAGCCCTACTGGAATGGAAATA
Organism: Lipomyces japonicus; assembly: GCF_038497905.1. Lineage (NCBI taxonomy): Eukaryota > Fungi > Ascomycota > Lipomycetes > Lipomycetales > Lipomycetaceae > Lipomyces > Lipomyces japonicus. The sequence continues at coordinate 167,233 of NW_027117839.1, read as the reverse complement.
GGGATTTGTATAAAAAATAAGCTTCTACCAATAGCTTTGCACAAATTCTTTTTTATTGAAGCGAATATCTTTAAATTTTTTTTTTTTACATCGGATAAACTTCGGATTCTTCAACTGCTGTTGCATGCATTTACCTCAGTCCAGATCGCGGGTATGGAGAGACATCTACTTCAAACAAAGTGCAAAGTTCAGACCCTTTGAACGCTAATAGTTATTTCTGTACATATTTTGCTACTACAAGTCAACTACTTACGTAGTAGGTTTGCAAAAAAATCTTGTCATCTTGGCTTAATATCAATGCCAATCTTGATAATTGTCAAATATATTCACAAAATTGTGTCTGATTGGTGATAATCTTGCCAATGCCTAAATTTCCAAAAAAAAAAAAAAAATTTAATAGATAATTTTGACACGCTAAATATGGATGATTCACCCTGAATTTATACTTAAAACATTCTTTCCCTCCTTTTTTTAATTTTTTTTTTAGTTGGCTCGGTGCACGTTATCGATACAATAACTTTCTAAGTCTTTTCAATTGGCAAAGTCTGAAATATTTGAAAGTCGATTTTAATACCCAAACTGTTACCATGCATATCACAAACTTTATGACCCACTGGTTTGAAAATTTTTGAAAAAAATATGTATTGTTACCAGTTGCGATTATAGCTCTAGAACGTGAATCTTGATTAGTTTGACTTTTTTTTTTTTAAATTGATGGCTTTAATTATAACCATACAAATAAGAAAATATTTAATTCGAAGGAATCCGCCATTGGCAAGTCATTTTCTACATTAATAATTTAATATTTCATTATTATGCGAATATACCAATGTGGTGCTTCCTAAAGTTACGCATCTTTACAGTATTGCTATCCATTGCTCTATGGGCACAATCCGTTTATGGATTTAAATCAAGTCTCGGGGGTTGGGCCTGTGATATGGCAGTTGCAAAATATGTTGCTGATTTTAAGGGCCTGGATTTAACTGATTATTCTTATGTTTGCTCAGATATTTACCTTGCTTCATATGCCAAATGTATCATGACCTATGTGAGCCAAAAGAATCATCATATGGCTTACTGGGTCAAGTCAAATGAATGTTCTGATTAAAATATGACATTTGAAACTGATACTTACATGCAATCTCTGTATAATGAATATGAAGAAGCAAACGATTGGATATCAGGTCATGACATTAAGGTGGGTCAGCAGGTTACCGTTCCAATTACTGTTAATCAGACCAAATTCAGCTTTGCATTACAATACTGGCAAGATTACTACTATATCGTTGACGAGACTACCGTGTTTGCGTACGGTTTCTTATTTTTCTTTTTTTCCTTCAATGTGGAAGGAATATTGACTAGCAAGAAATATAGCTGTCATGTATGTCTTGTAGGTCGCATTATTTTTGGCAGCAACGGTAATCAACTTTGCCTACAAAATTAAGCCAAAACTTTGGCTAAGACTTCGACTCGACTTGATAAGAAGTTGGTTTGTCTTGCCAGCATTGTTTGGCGGACGGCATTCTCGCAATGTTCCGTTACTTGGTTACTAGCCGACCCGAATCGAGTCCATCGTGCTGTTTGTCCAATTTGCTTATAATCTGATTGTATGTGCCGTTCATTATACGCCTCATGAGCATAGTTATTATTCACTTGATGCACATCAATTATTAGTTATATATATTGGACACCGAACCGCCATTCTCGCATTTGCTCATCTGCCTATAATTTTTTTATTTGCATCAAGAAACAATTTCATTGCATATTGAACAGGCTGGTCATATCGCACGTTTAACGCGTATCATCGCTGGCTGGCTCGTTTCATGTTTGCACATGCTCTTATTCATTCTGTTTGTTGGACCGTTTCGGCAACAATATATGACAAGAGGTGTCAGATATCTCTGACGGTCCAGAGTATGACTGGGGCTTGGCTGCTACTTGGTTGGCGTCGTTCATAGTGGTTTCAATCATGGCAATTGATTCGAAAATATCTATACGAGATATTTCTTGCATTACACATAATTTTTGTCGCCTTGTTTATTATTGCTTCGTACTACCATGTGAAATACTTTGAAGCGGGATATTATTATTGGTTAATTTCCCCCCGGACGCTGTGGATGTTTGATCGATTAGTGAGGCTAATCCGCATTTATGGCAATGGTGGCTTAATTCATGCTAAATTTCAAATCCAAGGAGATAGCTTGATTAGAGTAACCATCCCAAACAAAAATCTCATGCAATACAATCCTGGTTCTTATGTTTTTCTTTACGTCATGACTCCATTGGGGTTTTGGCAGTCACATCCGTTTAGCCCGTTTATCTCTCGGCAGTCGGGAGAAGAAGGCAGCCTGACATTATTGTCAAAACGGCAAGGTGGTATTACCAAAAACCTTTTCAACCAATTGACTGCTTCGAATGGTCAAGCTCAGCATAAAGTTCTCGTGGAAGGCTTCTATGGCCACACGCCTCCTCTCCGCGTGTTTCATACGATTGTGATTTTAAGTTCTGGAAGTGGCATTACTGCTGTATACTCCGTGGCAGATAGTCTTAGAAATTTGGCATCTAGAGGTACTCACGTGGTGTTTAGATGGATAGTACAAAATGAGTCTGCGTTAGACTGGGCCAATGCAGAGCTTGAATCGTTGGTGGGCGTGGTTGACCTTAACATTTACATCACACAAGGTATCAACGAGCGTGAGAGTGCAACTGAGAAAAATGCCACCAGTTCATTGCCAGTATTACCAATAACTTATTCTCATGATAGGCCAAATGTTACCGCGTGGGTTGATGGACTCGTTGATGAGGCAAAAGGCAGCGTTGCTTTCATGTCTTGAAGCAATCCTTCAATGAATGATCAAATCCGTGCTGCCGTCACACGGAACTTGTATAAGGGACAAGGAAAAGCAGAGTATTTTGAAGAAGCATATTCGTGGTAGTAAATAGTACGTTTTAAAAGCCTATTAAATAAATCAAAATTTTGTGTGCTAGAAAATTCGTAAGTTATTTCTTCATTAAATTCAACACCCACTAGGAAGTTTGTCTTTAAGGATAGCTTTGACTATTGAACAATGTTTGATACTCTCACTTGCAGTGCAACAAGATGGAGTTATGTTCAAGCTTAATTGATTGTATGTTTAATATCTACTGTTCATTATAGAGTCAGAACCTTTTTTTCCATCACATGGCACGGGAATTCGCAGCCTATTATGGTCAATCAATTGGTCAGTTATAATTGGATAAGCAGACGTCGAATCAGACCACTGGAAGTCTGATCTGAAGCTTAACGAGGATTACAACGATCACAACCACACACATGTTCAAGTATGACTTCATCCGACTTGTGTTAAAAAATAACGCTGAAGCAGTCGGCCATACAAGTTGTTGGAGCCAACATGACCAGCAGCGCGTTCATGAGATCAAAAATCAAGTTCTGGGGGACAGCAAGTTACCCCTTGCAATATTCATCCTGTCAATTATAAAAAAAAATCGCGATTAGCAATGCTGTTACGAATCTTGGTGATCATTGGTTTAACCGACCGATCTTGTCGAATGGAATGTCCACAGGCCGGTCGCGACGTGGGCTAAATGATGCTCAAGGCGTTGACAGCAAATGTGCTAACTTGAAGTTTGTACCCGTCTTTAAGCATGACAATCACTATCAAGGAGCTTCTTGTCATTAACTTTCCTTAAATGAAGATTAAAATACTTATTCTGCTTGAGCATATAAAGTCCAATAACCAATATTGAACATAAGAGTAGCTGGTTCGAGATCACTTGGTCGACTGCATCTCTAACGATGTCGCTTGTGGTGGGCCTGCTCAGTCGAAGTCAACCTCGACATCACGTCGCGGTGTGGCTAAAAACTGTTTTACCAGAATGTTAAGTTCTTACCTGCGAACATGCATCTTCTCGATCCAAGTCGAGGCTTCGGATTATATAAACTCGCATGAGTCAGCGAGAAGACGTCAAAATATGAATTCAATGTCAAAAAACATCATAATTACATAATCCTTTGTTCGTGCTTAAATAGATGCAATTTGCCCTGATAAGATAAAACAAATCCTCGAACGCCTATACAGTATACATATACACTTTCACAGATATATATATTAATTAATAAATAAAAGGAGGGAATAGAAATGTCATCGATTCAAACTTCAAATCTTAACAACATTGTTTTTTTACCGTTAGATCAAATTCGCAGGCCCATCGTGCCAGTGTTAGATGAAGCCAAAATTGCCAGCATGATCAAAACCTTAGAAGATTCTTCTGCTAAAATGACAAATCCTGATTTGGATGATGGATTACCACCGATTGATATTCTTAGGGTACGACGTGATGGCCAGGATTATTACTTTGGGTAAATATTATACATATATATAACATGATTTGTTTGAGACTGACCATCAAACAGATTCGGAGGTTGTCATAGGTTTCAAGCATACGAGCGTACGGGTAGAAAAACCGTAAAGGCTAAAGTCGTACCTATAACAGAAAAAATGTTGGGCATGTATGTTGGTGGCAGCGTCGATCAAATGTTTAAATCACGATGATTTTTACAAAATAGAATATATAAATTATCTATAATACGTTTTAATACTGTTAAATAGAATACTTAAAAAAAAAACCAGCCCGCACCCCCGATTCCACTTCCCAAAGTAATGCAATTGCTCCCCAAAAAAAAAAAATTTGAAAAATTGAAAAACAAAACTAATAGTACTAAACATCTATATCACTAGAGTTTCAGGTTGCTCTTGAAATGGCAATTCAATCGACCGAATTAGGCCCATAAAAGTTCTCATTAATTCCTTAAATTCCCATTCAGTTAACGAAATTCCAGAAAACCTTGCACGTTCATATCCTTGCACAAATCGGGCTGCCAGATCAGTGTCTAATTGCACATGATTACTTAATTCGGCCACGTAATCCCGAAATGACATGCCACCACTACCACTATTAATAGGATTATCTTTTCCTGGTTGTTTAGCGCCTTGTTCACGTTGCTGTTCTTGTCGTAGCCCGGCATTCCGACGATGACCAGGCAGCCATAGATGTAAGCTGTTGGCTTTTTCTTCTAGCAGGCGGGCGCTTTCGATTAATACTTCCACGTATGGAACCTCTGGGAAATCAAACTTTGATGCCGTTGAAATTGTCGTATTTTTGTTATTGTTGTTGTTGTCGTCGCTGTTGACGTTATTGGCATAATGCGTGGTATTTTTCGTCGACGGCGCCGGCGGTGGCGGGAGGCCGGGATGTGACACCCATTCAGCCGGTTGCTCAATCTGTGCCCGAATCATGCTGCATCGTCGTAGTTCGTGTTCAATCAACACGGCACTACTTCTCGGCAAGTCATGTTCCTGACCTGGCACGTACCGTTTGGGTACGTCGGCCAATGCCATGCGAACGTCGTACAGTCTTGAAGCGTAAAGGATTAATCCCACCACGCAAATGTTTACAAAAGTGGTACCGACAATGATCACCTTGTAGTCTTGACGATTGCGAATGGCTTGCACGATCATGTCTGCCGGTGTTACTAGCACGAACAAGAACGTGAACATGAGCAAAAAGTACAAACTGATGCGGTATAACACTCGTGAGACCCGGTCGGATAACACTTGACGTGGCAATGCCATGATCCGTTTCTTTTCTCCCGCCCCCCCCCAAAAAAAAAAAAATAATAATAATAACTTATGATACAGTCGTAGTTTTGAACATAGTCTGCCAACAATCGTCCGCAAACATGTTTTTGATTTTTCTGTTTTGCACAATTTAGCACAATTTACATTTAGGCCGGATTTAAAAGCCTTGCCAGCAAAGTTAATCAAACAAACCAGGGAGGGTAACTAATGCCGCTCTAAAAGGAAGAACAGTTGCGGTCCATATAATTAATTACCATTATACTTCTGTTTTCGAGCATGGTCTTTTTGGTTGCGAAAAAGTATGCATTGGAATGGACGTCGAAGAATATCAAACATGGTTATAAACTACATGTACACTAGGTACATTATAATGTTATACGATTATATATACATTTACCAACGCCCAGTGAGTCGCTGAGAAGAAGCATAATAAGAGTGCAATGCAGGGGTGCTTGGCGAGAGAACGTCAAGCCAATACTATTAGCCAATTTCCACTGATGTTACGGCTTCTTAGCTCCTTGCGCGTGTAAAAACGTGATATTACAACTATACGTAAAGTTCTCGTACGTACTGGAAGCAAAACTAGACGACAAAGATAATTCAAAAAGATTACGTTCGTCGTTTAGAAAACAAGTCTCGAAACATTTCCTTAAATCCGTATTCACCGCCCCTTTTCTCCATTACCATAACGTTTTGATCACCAAATAATGCGGACTTGACCGATGACGAGGATAAACTCGACCTTCTTGTTGTCAAAAGTGACTTGCTTGAATTAGCATAATCATGTCGTTCTTGTAATGCATGAGAAATTTGTAATGCCACGTCCGCATAACACAAAATTAATTCCCGGTCTAATTTTATATAGGACTTGCGTGCCGGTGCAGGAGCCATCAAATTGTAACTGCGAATATTATCATTTAACGTTTTGATTGATAATTCATGATATTTGTGTTCCATAGTTTCCCATTCTGCTTTTGGTAACCTGGGAAAGTCCGGGTTCGGTTGCCACGTTTGTAACTCTTCCTGACTGAATTCGGTAGACGAATATGTAGGGTCGTCTTTCAATTTTAATCTCAAAGCTTGAATTCGTAATAACTTGGCCTGTTCAAGTTCAGCTTGCGCCAATTCATCAGCCCTGAATTTCTGTTCCTGCAACGTGCCGCCACCGTTGGCCACCAACCGCACGGCATGACGTTGCCAACCTTGCCGGATCTGGTTGCGAAATCGATTCAAATCCGACAAAACCGTGGCCTGCTTGTCAATCCACGGTGGTGCAATATCTTGCCGTTGAATCATTTTGTTTAAAAAATATTCGGTCGTGTCCAAAAAAGGTGATGACGCCTGATGATCGATTTGTAATCGTTGGCCTCGAGGCAAATTTGCGAATTGGCCTCGCTTGCGAGCATCTTCAATTCTTTCATCAGCTAACGCTCGTAATCCATCAAACGAGGCAGGCATGATGGTCGGACCTTTAAACCGTTCTTCGTACAACTTTCGAAATTCAGCGTCCTCAGCCAGCCCTCCTTCGCCATTACCATCACTATTGTCATTATGTTTACCGTCTAACAAGCCTGTTTTTTTAGTAATCGTGTACTCCAACGACATCTCGCGCGCCCTTGTCAACCTGGTCGTTACCGGTTCGACCTTACGCGGCGCCGGTGCTGTAAGGGCCGTGTCTGTAGGTTGTTGAAAGCGCCGTGCCGGAGCACCAAATCCGCCACCGGCAACGGCAACGCGGGCTGCCTGTACTGCTCGGGCGTCAGCAGTGTGCATGCTGGGTCCAGATCCGGTACGCAATGGCTTTTTGGCGTCCACCAGCATGCGCAGGACCGCGTCCTGTTGCGGCTCCGTGCCAGCCCATGGATTACTGAACGCAATGTCCCGAGATAATTTGCCGGCTGAAGTTGGCGGTACGGATGATGCCTGTACTACTGAAGAATTGTAGTCTTGACTTTGTCGAGCCAGGCGGTCCCGTAGTTCGCGATAGGCTGCAGAGTCGGTTAATGATTTTAACTGCTCCACGCCGTCGTCGGCACTGGCCGTCGTCGTAGTGTCAATGTGCCTTACCGGCCGGGCATCTTCAGATAATTGTTGCAAACGACGGCTAAGGTAGCCTACATCTTCCTGATCATAGCTTGGATGGTTATGATGACCCGATGCAGTCGCTGTGTCCGATTTGACCTCTTCTGTTGTCGGCGGTGACTGTCGTGGTGCTATTGTGGTTTTTTGGCGAATATGAATTGGGAATGCAGCTCGATTCAAATGCCGTGATAATATCATGAGTCACGATACATGTGATTGGAACTGTACTTATATATGCGAATAATTGTTCAGTTTCAGCTTGTTTATATTTTCGGGTTTTATTATGAACGTGGAAAGTAAGGTTTAGAGATAGTTATTTTATTAACACGATGAGGAAGATTCAAAACGCGCAGACCAAAAAAAAAGTTGAATTGTGAACGCTATACAGTGTAGATAACAAATATCTTTATAGAATATAGAATATATATATATATCGAAGACGATACACAATATGACTATTGAACCAACTCCAATTACCGTGTTCACTGGATTTCTAGGTATACAAATATTTTAATAGGGCTGGTGCAAACCAATAGTGGCAATTTGCATCAACTTTAAGACTACGTTATTGATAACACTTTTAACTAATTTGAAGTGCATATTAGGAGCTGGCAAGACAACATTATTAATATGTATGATAGGAAAAATTGTAAATTACATTCAAAGCGGATTGAATTGCTAATGTGACTTACAGCATTGTTAAAACAATTACCAAAGAATTACAAAGTTGCGGTTCTTAAGAACGAATATGGCGACGTCAAAAGTTGGTGTTCATATAATTTTATTTTATTATCTATCTTTGGTTTAACATTATTATTTTTTTTTTTTTTTGGAATTAAAGTCGATTCTGCATTAGCAGCTTCCACAACTGGCAATATTGCTGGAGTGACGGAGATGTTAAACGGATGCCTATGTTGCGTGTTAACAGGTCAAATGCGGGACGCCATTATTGAATTGCAAGCCAAGTATAACCCTGATCGTATATTAATTGAAACTTCTGGATCCGCATTTCCAGCCACGATCTCGATTCAACTTAGAGACCTGGCCAAGGAACTTAGCAGTAATAATGGTAACAATGTTGGCGGAATTTCGGAACCAGGTATCAGGTTGGACGGAGTGGTTAACGTGATTGACGTGGAAAATTTTACGGGATACGCAGACACGTCGAAGACGGCGGCATTGCAAGCTCAATATACCGATTTAATTGTGTTTAACAAGTGGCAAGCCGTTAGCGAACGAAAGTTTGATACTGTTTGGGACAGGGTTAATGATTTAAACACTGACACGCCGAAGATCAAGAGTGGGCCGACCGGCACGATTCCCTGGCAGGCAATTTTGGGTATTGATTCAAAATTGGGCTTGTCCGCGTTACTCCAGTTAGGAGGAGATGACGGCAATGGTCATGATCATGATACGACTAATGGTCATCATGAACATGAAAGCGATAATTACAAGCATGGATCTGAGATTGAGACGCTGACAGTTAGAATTCCTCGAAGCGACAGCACTCCGGCAAGTTCAGGATTAACATATTTATTCAGATTTCTGGAAACCGCACCCAAGGATGAAATTTATCGAATCAAATTTATTCTTCAATTGCCTGAAAACTTTACATTACCAACTTCACACGTTTCATTGTCGTCGTCGTCTTCTGAAGCAGAGGTGCCTGATGGTGAACCAAAGTTGTACATTTTGAATTGGGCATTTGGCAGGTACGAATTCACAAGAATTCCACAACATGTAAGCAACAGTGAATCGCCATCATCATTATTATCATCGTCATCGTTTCTGCCTGATGGTCTGGATGGTATTGGAACGATTATGGTCGGTCGTGGCGATGGCAAGCGGTGGAAAAAACGGTTTGGCATTACGAAGTCATTGGGAGAAGATACTTCTGTTGAATTGTCATAATATTTTTTTTGCAATTACCGATGATAAGGATTTGAAGACATGCTGGCATGGCTTTTGACAAAAGCGATATTTTTTTTTTGGAGGAGGGGGGAGGGGAAGGCACATGAAGATTTTATGACGCACAACATGAATGTGGTAAATGAGAAAAAAAAGTGTTAATTGGAAGGGAACATGACGATATTTTTTTAGTTTTTTTTTTGCTTGTATTGTCACCTACATGCGATGCAATGTATATATTTATAACAACCTCGTATATGGATTGGGATCGTATTTCAATTTCCCGATTGCTTTTACTTTCGTCTTTACCAACCAGCGAAATTTGGTCTTTTGTTGTTAGTCAATGTTGTCTAATATTAAAAAACACTCAGAATACTTAATCAAATGCAAGCCAAACGGTAGAATAACCTCCACATCCCAGCTTGTGGGAAATTTCGTATTAACCATCCTTCAAGCTATTGCCGCAATGCCCAGAGATACAGGATAATCTCAATGCGCAAATACCAAAATACAATCTCTTGGATGGTCAGCGACATTTTTTTTTTATTTCATTACGCAATATCATAGGAATGGACAAATTATTAACAGAAAGAAATGCGGATTCAAATTGGTAAGGCATAACATGTTCGCTTAATTTACTCGCCTTAGCGGGTACATCATTATAAAAACCATGTAGTTATAGATCTTACCGAATACTTTTTGTTGTATATCAGATAACTATGTTAACTTATATGTTATTACAATTATAGAAGTTAAATACATTTAAACTTTGCTAGTAACGCTGCTTTTGCTTTATCTGGGCACGTAGTCCTGACGCTTAGCATGCTGGCCACCTGAAAAACACCATACATAATAATTCAATCGCAAAAAGAAAACTTACTGGAAAAACGTTTTAATTCAATGAGTCTTGTATGGCAAACCATTACGGAGGTTTATCCACCTGCTCCAACGTTTACTGAAAAAGATGTTCCGGACCTAACGGATAAGGTAAATCAACCCACATCTACTTCAAGCTTGACATTCTATTTGTTAAAACGAATTAAAGTTATTGACCATTAATTATTTTTCGTTTTGTTTTGTTTTGTTTTAAATAGATTTATTTTATTACCGGCGGAACAAATGGAATTGGTCTTGAATTGGTTCGCATTTTGTTTTGGAAAAACGCGACCGTGTACGTAGCTGCACGGGATCGAGAACTATTTCGTCAAGCGACAGAAAACATTATGGAACGACCATCAGTAGGATCCAAGCCGCCATCAGTGGGACGGATTGAACTTGTTGAACTCGACTTGGCTGATTTAACCACGATTAAGCCCGCGGTTGAACAATTACTGACCAAGATTGACCGGCTAGATTCGGTTTGGTATAACGCCGGCGTGATGTTACCACCGGAAGGTTCGAAAACCGTGCAAGAATATGAATTGCAATGGGGCGTTAATGTGGTTGGTCATTATGTATTAAACCGATACTTGACGCCAACAATTTTGCAATCGGCAAAGGACTCCCAGAACTCGGTCCGCGTGTTGTGGGTGGCATCGGATGCAAATAATTTTGCACCGTCCCCAGATGGGGTTAAGTGGGATGATTTTAATTTTGAAAAAGAGAAAGTTAGTGAATTTACAAAATATGCTCAAAGCAAGGCTGGTGATATTATTTTGGCCCATGAATTTGCGCAAATCATTAAGGACAGTGGTGCGCTTAGCTTGGTGAGATGAACAAAATTAGTCTGGCGAGTCTTATTAAACATTCTAACTCGATTAATTGCCAGTCGTTGAACCCTGGACATTTAAAATCCAACTTGTTTAGATCAATGCCGCCATGGCGCCAGAAGCTATCGGTATAGTTTTTTTTATAAAATTTTTTTTTATTTTTTATGAAATATCATTAATATAGATATATATATATATAGGCACTGTTTTCGTTTGATCCTCGATTGGGAGCACTGACGGAAATCTTTGCTGGGTTTTCCCCACAAATCAAAGCAAAGGACAATGGCGCGTATTTTGTTCCGTGGGGCAGGTTTGGCCAACCTCGACCGAGCATCACGCAGGGCTTGGAAAACAAGTACACGGGCAAGCGACTGTGGAACTTGCTCGAGACTGAAACAAGCATGTACTAAGCCGTATTCCAATTAACTAGACTATCTATCTCCAGTTCTGTAAAGTGAGTTGTGCTCTTGCTCATGGGCAATCAGGTGACATTACGAGCCGCACGAAGCACTTTAGGCCGTATCGAGCCTAGCGCGCAAACTCTAATCTTCAAGAACGTTCTCCGGAGCGCCAGAAGGCGGCAGAACCGTCGAGCACACGCGAGTGATATGCTGGGATGGTGGTGCTACTCCGGCAATAAGCGGCATGGGACCACGATATATAAAGGTCTCGTCACATCCTGCATTTTTCTCTTCTCATTACTACAAAACAAAAACATTACTACCATAACATAATTTGCATATTCACAACAACATGGACAACTTTCAACCAACAGATCGGGTGTCGACTATTCTCCAAGAGTCGCAACGGATCGCGACCGAATACAGCCATGCCCAAATGACGCCGCTTCACGTTCTGGCCGCCATGGCTCTGCCGGAGAACGATGGCAGTCCGTCGTATCTTAGAGTTATTATTGAGAAGGCTCGATATGAATGGCAGATAGTTGATCGCCTTATCAACAAGCATGTAAGTTACATTTTTATTTTATAATTACTGAATCGGTACGCTAACATGGATTTTCAATAGATTGTTAGAATTCCAGCACAAAATCCACCTCCAGAGCAGGTATTGCCTTCGGCAGCAACAGGCAAATTGATTCAAAACGCAAACAAGATTAGCAAGAAGCAGAAAGATGATTACGTTGGACAAGATCACATCTTACTCGCATTGCTTCAAGATAGTTCAATCCAGTCACTGCTCAAAGAAGCCAGTATTCGTTCTGAAAATGTTGAGACTGCGATTCAGAACGTTCGTGGTAACAGAAGAATTGATTCTCGAGTGGCAGATACCGCCGACGAGTTTGAATTCCTAAAGAAGTACGCAACCGATCTCACTCAGCTAGCTCGTGATGGCAAGCTCGATCCGGTCATTGGCCGCGAGGAAGAAATTCGGCGATGTATTCGTGTTCTCGCTCGGAGAACAAAATCAAATCCTTGCTTGATTGGTGATCCTGGTGTGGGAAAGACTAGCGTGGTCGAAGGTGTGGCCCAACGAATCATCGACGGTGATGTTCCCAATGTGCTGGCTGGCTGCAAGCTAATGTCGCTTGACCTTGGTGCTCTCAAGGCTGGCGCCAAATATCAGGGCGATTTTGAGGAACGCATAAAAGGAGTTTTGAAGGAGATTGAAGGTTCGAAGGACATGATCATTCTTTTCGTCGATGAAATCCACATGCTCATGGGTGACGGCAAGACCGATGCTGCCAATCTTTTGAAGCCCATGCTTGCTCGAGGTCAGTTACACTGCATCGGTGCGACTACTGTCGAGGAGTACCGCAAGTACATTGAAAAAGACGCAGCGTTTGAGCGTCGATTCCAAAAAGTTGATGTCAAGGAACCTGATGTTAAAGAAACGGTTGCCATTTTGCGAGGTTTGCAGGGCAAGTACGAACTCCACCACGGTGTTCGTATTCTCGACAATGCTTTAGTTACCGCTGCTCAGCTTGCTTCTCGATACTTGACCTACCGCCGACTTCCTGATTCGGCTGTGGACCTTATCGACGAGGCGTCTGCCTCGGTGGCTGTTGCCAGGGATTCTAGACCCGAACAGCTTGACACTCTTGAACGACAACTTCAACTAGTTCAAGTTGAAATTAGCGCGTTGGAGCGCGATACTCATGATGCGGCCAAATCAGACAAGTCAACCAAGGACAGACTTGAAGCCGCCCGAAAGCAGCAAGCTGGCCTGGAAGAAGAACTTCGACCATTACGTGAGAGATTTAATCAGGAACGTAAGGGTCTTGAGGAACTCAACACGTTGAAAAAGAGATTGGAAGAGCTTGAGTACAAGGCTCAGGATGCCGAGCGACGACGCGACAATGCTTCCGCTGCTGATCTGCGATATTTTGCCATTCCAGATATTAAGAAGCGGATCGAAGCATTGGAAGCCGACAAACAGACATCTGACCAAGCTCTTTTGGAAGACCTCGTCACTTCCGAAATTATCGGCGAGACTGTTGCCCGGTTGACCGGTATTCCAGTCAACAAGCTCAGCCAAGCTGAAAACGTCAAGCTCATCAACATGGAGCGTGAACTTGGAAAGCAGGTCGTCGGTCAGACTGAAGCTGTCAAGGCTGTTTCTAACGCGATCCGACTGAACCGTGCAGGTCTTAGCAACCCGAACGCGCCGAGCAGTTTCTTATTCATGGGTCTTTCAGGTTCAGGAAAGACCGAACTCGCCAAAAAGCTTGCTGGTTTTTTGTTTGCCGATGAAAAGGCAATGATCAGGATCGATTGTTCTGAACTTTCAGACAAATGGTCTGCTTCAAAGCTTCTTGGTGCAGCTCCTGGTTATGTCGGCTACGAAGAAGGTGGCATACTGACTGAGGCTTTACTTCGGAGGCCGTATTCAGTATTGTTGTTTGATGAAGTTGAGAAGGCGGCACCGGAAGTTCTCACGGTGTTGCTGCAATTGCTCGATGATGGTCGCATTCATTCTAGTCAGGGAAAGCTTGTCAATGCCGCCAACTGTATTGTCATCATGACATCCAATCTTGGTGCTGAATACGTTGCTCAGACTTCAGGTTCTCACGTTGACGAGGTTACTAAGAGTCATGTCATGGACGCGGTTAGGAAACATTTCAGGCCGGAATTTTTGAACCGAATTTCGTCCATTGTCGTGTTCAACCGGTTGACGAAGAAAAATATCAAAAAGATTGTTGATCTTCGGTTGTCTGAGATTGCAAAGAGATTGGAGACCAATAACAAAAACATAAAGATTAACGTTGACAATGACGCCAAAGATTTCTTGTGCGAAAATGGGTATTCCAAAGACTTGGGTGCTCGTCCGTTGAACAGGTTGATTCAAAACGAAGTACTCAACAAGTTGGCAGTATTAATTTTGAGGAACCAGGTCAGGGATAATGAAGTGGCCAAAGTAGAACTTGCTTCTGCTGGCGATGGACTAGTTGTGTTACCCAATCATGAACAGGATATTGATACCGAGCCAATGGAAGTGGACTCGGATGAGGAGTTAATGGATGAGGATTTGGATTAAACAGAGAATATAGCACACTTTAGTTTATACTGTACATATTAATACTATTAATTTTTAAAGAAATCCATCGTTATTTTGTAATTTTCAAATAACCAGTTGATTAATTCATGTCGTTGATTTAATTACATCTTATAAGGGGTTGGTACGCCACGTGAGTTAAAAAATGTAAAAGTTACAAGTCATTAAATTTGAGCAAGCAGAGTTTACAGAACGTCGAACAAAAACCGACTCCGACATGCAATATAAATGAAGGAAAGAATTTTAAGATTCTGAAACAAATTTCCAGACACAAGGTTTTTTTTTTTTGGAAGAGAATCAAAGATTTGTTATTTGACAACGGACAAACGAACGAACCAGCGTTAAAACAAAAAAAAAAAAAAAAAAAAAAAATACAGGAACAAGATGGATACAAATCAAACGATTACATTATTAGAAACATTTCTTTCTCAACGGTATAATCCAGATGCGGCATTACTTGATTTAACTTCCATGTATTCAGATCAGTTTCTTTTATCCAACGGCATGTTATCTGCCGAAAGTACGAAATCGAAAATGTTCCCGGCCCTGATGGCGATCGCGCAACGAAACAAGTTAAAGATTGACAGCGTCAGCCTGGCAGCTAACAACTTGACAGATGTCACGTCTGTGACCACTTTAGCTGCCACTTTCCCCCATTTGAAAAATTTGTCGCTAGCAAATAATGTCATATCACAATGGAGACATATCGATCCATGGCGGCATAAGTTTAGGGACTTGCGAGAATTAATTCTTACCGGTAACCCACTCGTGAACGTGAATAATTACAGAAATGAAATCATTCGTCGGTTTCCATCACTCAAGATGCTTGATGGTCAGGTGGTTGAAAATATTTCTATTGCCGATACCGGCCGAGGCCGGGGTTCACCTGCACAGTCGTTTGGCATCGATGTTAAGAAATTACCAATTCATTCCATACCTGGGTTTTTCGAAACTTCTGAGATTCAAAGTTTAGTAATGCCATTTTTGGGACAGTACGTAATTTTCTTTTTTTTTTTTTTTTTTTTTAAAGAGGTATGGAATGGAGGAGGTCTTGACTAACGCGTCAAGGTTTTTGTCGGTTTACGATGGTGATCGAAGTCAATTGGCACCACTTTATGATGACCTGTCTACATTTTCAATATCAGTTAATACCAGTGCTCCAAGGGAATTAACCAAAGGCCACTTCAACAATTTCGGTTTGCAACATTGGAGTCAGTACATTCCATTGTCCCGAAATCTTACCCGCATCACAAGCTCGGCCCCGCGGCAAACCCGGCTGGCTGTTGGACCGGCACAAATTTTACAATTATTAAAGAAAATTCCTTTATCAAGGCATGACTTGCAATCACCAGAAAAGTTTTCAATTGAGTCATACACGGCACGGAATTTGCGAGCAGATGGGGATACTGGCATTATTTTGATCGTGCATGGAGAGTTTGAAGAAGGCGGCAGCACACAGCAAGGTCCGAGGAACACCAAGCCAACAAAGCGGAGTTTTGATCGCACATTGTTGCTGTTGCCGGGACCTCAAGGTAGTATTCTTGTTGTGTCAGATCTTCTAAGTGTCAGACCGTGGGCCGGATCGCGAGCATGGACGAAATAAACCATGTCCATCACCCAAGGAATTCCAATCAGTTCACGACAATACAGCTTCCCGCGACATGTTCGCACGACAAGCCAAAAAAAAAGTAAAATAAAACAAAGAGGAGAAAAAAAATTGCATGAGAAAATTTTCAAGTCAAATTTTTTTTTTTTAACATTAACATTTTGTACTATATTAAAAGCAAAACATGAGGCATTATGGTCAGATTGATTTATAAATCATATTAGAGTATTTACAGTAGTTATAAGAGTTGTTTTATTGTTATGGTTAAATACCGATTTGGAGTGTTGTAAATTTTTTTATTCGCCATGGTCGCTTATATATATACATTAAATGAGTTTCGCGAAGCAGAATTGAAATGAAATTAATTTTTATCAGCCCAAACTGTACTATATTCAAGAATCACCGAACAACACAACGCCTTAGGTGCTCTAATAGAAACAAATTCAACAGACATTTTTTTGGACTCTGTTATTTTATTTTATTTTATTTTTTTAATTTTAATATTTATTTTCAACATTCGTTTGTTTTACTTTGCACGGGTTCATTAAATATATAACCACCATGGGTAAATGCAGCAAGGACAAGCGAGATTTGTATTACCGAAAGGCCAAAGAGCAAGGATGGCGAGCAAGATCAGCATTTAAATTACTTCAACTTGATTCCCAGTTTCAACTATTTGAAGGAGTCAGCCGAGTGGTTGACCTTTGCGCCGCGCCTGGATCTTGGAGTCAAGTGTTATCGAGATCATTGGCAAAAGAGTCGGCCACGATCGTGTCCGTGGACTTGCAACCGATCGCACCACTTCCCGGAGTTATTACATTGCAAGCCGATATCACGCATCCATCCACATTAACAAATATCTTAAAACTTTTTGGCGGCGAACCAGCAGACTTTGTTTGTTCCGGTAAGTTCGTTCGTTGCATATATATATATATTTTTTTTTTTTGGGTACATTTTGCTAATTATGAGGGGGGGGCGGAATAGATGGTGCGCCGGATGTTACAGGATTACACGACCTGGATGAATACATTCAAGCCCAATTATTGTTATCTGCTCTCACGTTGGCAACAAATTTGCTCCGGCCAGGCGGCAATTTCGTGGCCAAAATATTTCGCGGCCGTGATGTTGACCTGTTGTATTCACAACTCGCATTATTATTCGATAAGGTTACATGTGCAAAACCTCGAAGTTCACGAGCTTCATCTTTAGAAGCATTTATAGTTTGCCAAGGTTATCGACCCAGGCCAGGTTGGAACCCTGAATCGTTATTACTGACGCCATCGACCATGTCGTCAAGGCTGACCAAGATTCAGGACCAAAGGGAAGAACGTGCGGTGGCTCCGTTTGTGGCATGTGGTGATCTATCAGATTATGATGCTGATGCTACATACCCATTAGAAGCAGGCGTGGCTTCCATAAGTCTTGACCCGGTACAGAAACCTACTGCCCCACCATACAAGACAGCGTTGGAAAAAAAAAGAAACGGCTTGTTGTAATTAAACCTGTGTTTTTTAAAAATATGTAAATTAGAATGTACAATATAATAATTACATAAACTCCGTTGAAAATGAAAATAAACACTAAAAAAAAAAAATTATGAGACATGAAATCTTCGTAGGTTTCTCCTTTTTGCCGTTTTTGATCTACTTAATTTTCTTACTAGCATTAACAAATCCGGTACCTTTTATGCTCAAAATATATTCCTCCGAATTCTGTTCTTCGTCATCATAATTATCGTTTTCTTTTATCCGAGCTTCAGCACCAAATATGGCCTTAATATCTCGTAAAAGCCTCACGATGCTTTCGTCAATCACGTCCCTGCCGAGCAAGACCCGTCCAATATCTTCCTTGCCCAAAACCATTAACACGATCAACGGCTTAACTTGATTCCGTCCGACCATGCCGCCAATTTCAATTTCTTCTAGTAATGCCCTCGCTGCTCGTTCACCCACGTCTTCTGGTGCCTCACCTGCCGAACCTGTTGATTCAGCCGTGTAGCACCACCCAGATTTGGTCTCGGCAACCAACGTGACACCGAACCCGGGACTTTTGCCGGATTCATCACCACGAGCCACGTCAGAATAAATAAAAGTTTCACATCCAGTGGCGGATAACACGCTTCTGGCACCTTCGATTATTCGGTTCACGCTGGCCGGACTGACCCTGGTTGAGTAAGCAATGCCGCGAAGTTTTGATATGGCTGGGGTCTTGACTGCTGCGTGAACCGTGCTGGGTTGCAACACGACGTGAGGAAGATGAAGTGTAATTTCACCACCACCTAAAGGTGGTGATCCACGTTTGACAACTTTGAGTTCTTGCCTGTCGATTCCAAATTTTTGATATATGGGGAAAATCGCGGTTCTGATCGTGTCCACGCCCAAATCGATGCCGTTCGAAGTAATTCCTTTCAAGATCAACTTCAACGGCGCCTTGCCAAACGGTGCAAGTAATAAAATGGGTTCAATAAAATATCCAATGCCGCGAGATAAGGGGCAGGTATGAGTGTATGTGCCGTTGACGATCAATCCTGGCCGATACAGCACAGTGGTACCGGTGTATGAAATCTCAATCACGCTACCATTTGTGATGGCTTCTAAAAGTCGCAAAAATGAAACTTCATAATCTGCATATTCAAGTCAATAAATATTTATTTTGAAAAATTTTTTTTTTTTTTCCTGTACCTTTAAGACCCGGTTCCATGTCATTAGATCTAATCTTCTCAATCTTGACCGCTCGGCCAGATAACGTGGCCAAAACAAGTCGCATACGAAAATCAACATGACTGTTAAATATTATCGGAGGAGCCATAATGAATGTGTAAAAAAAAATGATTATCCCGTTTGATTTCTGAAAAATCAAATAATTTTTGCTTGTGCTTGTGCCTGTGCTGGTTTTTTTTTTTTCCTTTCCTATTTTTTTTTGAATTTTTTTCAGGAGTAAATTTCCCCTATGCACGCGTCATTGTGGTGGTTACATTATTAAATAGCCTGTGTTTGCACAAGTATGCAGTTTTCCGGTTATTAATTTCTCCCAACGGCTTGAATCAATACTCTTTGGAAATTAAAAAAAAAAAGGCAGGGCATGACCTGAAGGGAAAGAAAATGTCTGGAACAGAAATTCAATCAGATGATCCTAAGCCGGTTAGGTTATATATTGCGCCACTTTCTCAATCATTGGTGGATAATCCATCCGATTTTGTTTCCAGGTTGGCACATTATGGCAAGGTGCTTGACGATTTCTCGATTCACAAAAAGCCAACCCAAGAGACATCTTTTGGGTTTATTACGTTAGAATTAACAAACAAATCATATTATTCATTAAGAAAAGCTTTAAACGGATCGAAATTTAAGGGTCATGTGCTGCATGTTGAAAAGATCAAGGCTGCTGATTACGAAACGCGCAGAAAAGAATGGCTGGCAAGTGACGAACGAGCAGCTGAGAAAGCAGAAGAAGATTTGCAAGAGAAAGCTTATGAAATTAAGAAATCTAGATCAAAAAAGCGCAAGGCTGAGTTGGTGTTGACTCGAAGGGTTTACCTAAACGGACGACATGTCACAGGCAAGATGAGGATTGCAACCAGAGATTATAGAAAGCAGCCGATATCGTTCCGCGTGAGAATACGATATCAAGGCAAGGCTAAGGTTTTCAAATGTAAAAAGGAAAAACTATGGGGTCAGATCAAGGATGAATCTGTGGATTCTTACGTGTGGGAATTTGTACCTACGGATGAGGAAGAGGAAGATGAAATTTCGGTAAAAATCGGCGAGTGGCTGAACGGCAAAGGCCAGGTGGTTGAGGTATTAAAGCATAGAAAACGAGTGGTTCCGAAGATTGATCCTAGTACATATGATAGTTTTGATGGAGATATTCTTATCGAAGATGGAGACATAGAGATTGTGAAATCAAAATCCAAGATTAAGATCGTCACTGCAAAAGAGGAGACAGAGGAAGAACGAATTCAGAGATTGGAACGCGAGAATAATTTGAAATTAATTCAAAACATGTTTGCTGGTGCAGATGATGGTGATTCAAGGTTAGTGACTTGCTAGTAGTTTTTTCTTTATTTTATTTTTTTTTAATACTAATAGCAGAAATTCGAGCCCGACTAATAAAAATAACGAGAACGGTGATAACAATCAAGATGATGATGACGATGATGATGAATTTTACGAGAAATTGACATCTGAGGTCCCGCATGTGATTAATAACGATCTATTGATGGACGTGGACGTGACCGCTAACGTGAATGACGAGGTTGAACATGAACAAGAGGAAGAGAGCGACGATGGGGAACTGTTCAGTAAGGCAGACAAGCTAAAAGCTGCAGCTCAAGTCGCCAATGATGAAGCACGCGTCGAGCTTCAAGTTAATGATACTGATGAAGAACGACAACAACAACTGCAGCAAGAAAAAAAACAATACACCCAGACCAAGAACGAATTGAAAAATGAAAAAGTTCAAAGATCGTCCAAGAAAAAAAAATCAAATAAAACAGTGGCTACCGAAAAGCTAAGGTCATTATTCAATCCTGAAAATGAAAAATCAAAGTTTAGCTTGTTTGACAATGATAGTGAAAGTGACCACGATAATGAAGACGGTCAAGTTTCAGAAGCACAGTCAATCGCTTCATCTGAGGAGAGCGAACAAAACCAACAAAATCAAGAGGTTGAACAAGTTAAGCACAAGCCATCACCACCGCGATTATTACGACCACCAGGAGCAAGTGCGAACGCGGCATCTGGTTTCTTTTTCCACCATAAAGATTCTCATTTTTTGAGTGCGCAATCGCAGTTTAGTAAAGTTCCGGACGTGCCAGGATTATCTAAAGAAGAATTTGTTAGTGAATTTTGGGATAATCGCGGGGATTGGACAAGAAAGGCTAAACGAAGAAAAAGAGATGTGATTAGGCAGGTTAGAAAAAAAGATGGAAATTTTTTGAAAAAGAATTAGATTATTTATGTACAACATCAAGTTACTAAATATAGATACATATTATATGTGCAGCGCAGGCTTAGTGACGATGAGCTCTTGTATTATTATTTTTCTTATTCAATATACCCTCTCACTATAACGCCATAATTTTTTCTTAACCCTTCCTTTGAAAAAACGCTTTTGACATGGTAAATATCGACCGAAGCTACAGACCCGTTCGTCCGAATGTCTTCCAAAGTTTCCAAAGCTGAAGCTTCAGCGCCGTCAGAAATATATATGGCGATTGAAATAAATTTCTTATTAGCCGGAAGAGTAAACAAAAATAAAAACTCTTTATTAAGCGCAAGCCGGTTGGCAGTGAAAATCGCAAACCAGGTTTTGCCATAGCTTGACTGGACAAGGATACCCTTGACAGATCTGAAAACAGCAGAATATAAGTCATTATCATTATCGTCATCATCATCATCATCATAGTTCGTAACTGGATTGTAACGTTCGTTAACACCGATGCCGCCCCATTCAATCAATGCTCCAACCGGCAGTCCGGCAACGTGTATGGCAAAGACGGCACAGCCGGCCAAGAAATTTGAAAATTCGGCAGCACGAAGGGCAACCAGCGCCGCTTCTTCGCTAGCCGCGTATGCGATGGCGTAAAATAGTTGTGGCGTATCATTATCAGCAACAACGGCCGACAAAACTCGCTTGAGGTTTTGCAAGGCCAAAACGGCCTGTCCAGGTAAATCGGCAGAATTGTAAAGTACCATTTGGGCAGGCACTAACGGAACCTGGCCCGCCAAGTAAATGCATTCCTTAAGCGTGATGGCTTGTGAGTAAGGTCCGATGTTAGCTGGAGCCCAGTAACTTCTGCCTTGCACATGCAGGCCCGAACGTGCGGACGGGTCTCGTGCGATAATGGCAGATAACGAAACTCGAGACCGTGAAGGAAGGGAAGTCGAAACGCACGTGCGCGATGGAGGATTGACTCGAGGCGGAGAAGAGAAAAAGGCCTTGTAAGCCACATTAGCTGCAGCAAAGTTCTTCATGTCAGAAAGCAGCAACGTGACTGACACAATGGCATACGGATCCGTGATGGCAAACTGGGTGGTCAGAATGGCATCCAGCGACTCAAAAATGCACATGATTTCCGATTCAAGATCGTGCGCGTAAGGAGCAGTAATGTTAGAGATTGTGATTGTTTCCGGAGAAACGCCGATGGATATCGGAGGCGTCTCAAGCGATGAAGAATGAGAGTACTGTTCATGATCAATCGATGGGCGTTCAATTGACTTGATTGTTTGGTAAAGATCGTGAAATTCAGGCTCAAACAAAGGCGGTGCCTCAATGGGAAGAAAATCATCATTGGGTTTATCTTCCACATGAGCGCTAACTTGAAGAAATGCAACCTCACTTGCACCCGAACTCTCATCCTTAATCACATTCTGGTGATCAAGCACCAACTTTTTGCGGAAAAGACCGGGGCAATCTAATACTAACGTCTCGTATTCGCCGCCTTCACCGCAGATATGACTGCCATACCTGGCATTGAGTTTGAAGAAATCATTTCGCAACTCATTAATGGTCTTGCCAAGGTGACGTTCAGAGGTTAATCCGGCACCGGCAACTTTGATGAGAATGGCAGTCATGCCAGATGCGATCATTTGATCCATTAATTCAGCCTGATCAGCCATCCACAGGTATGACAAAGCCGTGAGGCCGAGGCGAGAACATACGTTTTCGACCCTGGTACGCTGGTATGTTGACAAAATTGCACCCACTGAAACGGCTTCGATATCAGGATGAGCATCCTTGACCTGCCTAAGCAGTTCATACAAATCTTCAGTTTCGTCCTTGTCCGTACGTTCATATTCTAAACGCTGATCAACAGACTGGCCAGTAATGTAATGGCGGTATATAGGCACGCCGATACATTTTGAATACAGATCCAAAACCGTGTGTCCCACGGTCTGATACATGAAACTGTCGAGTTCTTCAGACTGCGCAGTTATTGGCGGACGAAGATTTGCCAAAGCAATAAGATCATGACCCTGCTTGATGCAGTGTATGATGTTGAAACATGAATCTTTACCGCCGGAGACCAGCGCGACGGTTTTCATGTTAGTTACTGGACAGAGTCAGCGAATGAAATCACTTTTAAAAAGTTTGAAAACAAAAAAAAAAAAAATAAGAAGAAAAATAATATAAAAGAATGTTCCGAATTTTCTATAACGCATATCAACAAGTAAAAATAATAAACGTCTCAAACCATCGGATATAGTGTAAGCTATATAAAATTTGCTCTGGCAAGAACTTTGAACGATATCAATAAGGACACTGAAGAGCCATGATCAATTAAGGACATGGGCCCCAATCCGAATCCGACCATGCAAGAAGCAGCAATAACTGATCTCAAATAGTTTGATATTCTTGCAAAAAAAAAAAAAAAAAAAAAAAACTTTCAGCAGAAAGGGGTGAAAAATAGAAATTATACTGACCTCGTGATTGAAGTAAAAATGAATAAGAGGGCTATATATACGAAAATGACATGTCTGCAGAGACTGCACGAACCAATTGTACCGATGATGTTCGTGGTCAATGTCAGAACGAATATGTTGCAAGAATAGGCAGTACAGTTTTGAACATAAAAGTTGTACAATGTGTATTGTGTAGAAGAAAGAAAATTATTTGTTGACAGAGTCAGGGTAACCAAGGCATTTACCAATCCGAGCCCAAAGCCAAAACCCGAACCCTGCGCTTGCTTTCGCTTTGCCAAAAAAGGCTCAACCCTATCCCGAAGAGCATGTAGACGACGCACTTGTCGGAAATAAAACAAGGCAAAAAGAGAGCCAGGTAGAAGAGTTGTACTGCAAGTAGCATTTAACAATAACGTATACCGAGCGACATGGCAACGAAATACTGGCAGAAAAAAGAAGGTTGAGCGCACGCAATTCAACACCCGCAAAGTCGGACAAATTTTTTTTTTTTTCCAATAGCTAACCATGGTTAATAAATACACTGTCATGCTAGTACAGAATTTAAAATTGCGCGCGCCGTGCGCGTTTCATCCGTAACATACAGAACATGCAATTAGTTGGCTAGTTGTGTAAAGTAAAGTGGATTGTGATAAGTCTTCGCTCGTGTCAAGAAATCCAACTTGGTACACACATGGTGAATCACTTGTCTCCCATGTGTTTGTGACACGATTCATCATGATGAGCGCGCCGCAATGACGACGACTATAGACTTTGCGACACTTGCCTCATGCGGCTTTTTCGAGTGTGAAAGCATTTCTCTTGCCGTGCTATTGCTGCCAGGATTGCGAATGCTAAGCCGAATCCAGCCTAGCACTTTCCTGCCACCACATCCACCAATCCACCAACGGTTGTCCATTGATGGTCATATTTTTCTCCTTCACCACCTCCTCATTCATTCTTCTCTTCCTTTTCTTTACGTTTTTTGGCAATTTCATATTTTTTTTTTGTTAGTTCAATGGCTTCAAACGAGTCGCCAGCCGGTGGCAAGTCAAGCCGTTTTGGCAAGATTCCAGGAAGCAAGCTCATCACTGGCACTGTTGGAGCTGTTAATAAAGGTGCGCTTAATGTTGCCGGAGGTGCGCTTAATGTTGCCGGAGGTGCGCTTAATGTTGCTGGAGATGTTGCCGGAGGAGCTTTTGAGGTATGATTTTTTGTTCTTGATCTATAAATCTCAGTGGGCTAACATCTTATTTAAAGGTCGCAGGAAAAGTGGTTGATACTGCTACTTTGGGTCAGCTCAAGGTTTGTCACACTCATGTCTCGTTCAGGCAACGACTGCTTTTTTTTCATGTTTTATTTTCGTTTTCCAATATGTTTTTTTCTTTTTTTTAGACTACTAGGTCGCCTCCTCCCGACGACGAGCTTTGGCAATTGCATCGCGAGCCTGCAAAAACTTCGGATTCAACTTCAGAAAACAAACCCGATATTAAACGTGTTCGCCGAATAGTTGGCGGTTGGATTGACGATGCTGCTGATCAGTACGACGACACAGATTTCCGCGATCGTGTCACGTTTCTTGAATACTATCTCAAGGACAAGTTTTTCGGTGACTGGTATCACAATGCTGCCGTGATCTTCGTGACCTCGTTCGTGTCCTGGCTGGTTGCTCGTCTTGGCGGTGGTTTGATTTGGATCGTAATCATTGTCGCGTTTACTTCCACATATTATCGTACCTCGATTCTCCGTGTCCGACGCAACGTTCGTGATGACATTGCCCGCGAGGCTGCGCTCAACAAGCTCGAGACTGATGCAGAGACCATGGAATGGCTCAATTCGTTTTTGATCAAGTTCTGGGCAATTTATCTTCCGTCTTTGAATGCCATGGTCATTGAAACTGCCAACCAGGTTTTGTCTGGAACCAAGACTCCCCCTCCTATCGACTCTCTCGAGCTTAAGCGGTTTACGCTCGGCACGAAGCCACCTCGCATTGATCTTGTCAGGACATACCCCAAAACCGAAGAAGACATTGTCGTCATGGATTGGGGATTTTCTTTTACTCCTAATGACATTGAAGATCTCACTTCTCGCCAACTTAAAAATAAAGTCAATCCTCTGGTCGAGTTGTCTGTTCGTATCGGAAAAGGTGTTATTTCCAAGGGTCTGCCTATTCTTTTGCAAGACATGGCTTTTAAGGGAATGATTCAAGTCAAGATTAAGCTCATCACATCTTTCCCTCATATTCAAACGGTTTCTGTATCATTTCTTCGTCCGCCATATTTTGATTTTATTCTTAAACCAATTGGTGGTGAGACTCTTGGTTTTGATGTTGGCTTTATTCCTGGTCTTGAAGGGTTCATCAAATCCATGGTTCATGAAAACCTTGGCCCCATGCTTTATGATCCTCACGCTTTCACCATCAACGTTCAGCAGATGCTTGCTGGTGCACCTAATGATGCCGCTACTGGCGTTTTGGCCGTGACGATTTACAACGGTCGCGCATTACAAGGAAGCGACAGAATTGGTAACACGGTTGACCCTTATGTTAAGCTTTCCTTCAATGGCAGGGAAGAGGTCGCACGTACTTCAGTCAAGTCGGAGACCACGAATCCTAGATGGAATGAGACAAAGC
Organism: Lipomyces japonicus; assembly: GCF_038497905.1. Taxonomy (NCBI): domain Eukaryota; kingdom Fungi; phylum Ascomycota; class Lipomycetes; order Lipomycetales; family Lipomycetaceae; genus Lipomyces; species Lipomyces japonicus. The sequence continues at coordinate 140,744 of NW_027117839.1, read as the reverse complement.
TTATTCTTGTGTCATCATTATCTGACGCACTCACTTTAGACGTTATCGATTTTAATGATGTCAGAAAGGACAAGCCTATCGGCGTGGCCACGTTCCCCTTAGAACAACTTAGCGAGACTCACGAGAAGGAAAACGTTGTTGGCAAGATTATTCGAAACGGTAAAAATCGCGGTGAGCTTATTTTTGATGCCAGGTATTTCCCAGTTTTGGAAGGAAAGACGCTTGAAGATGGCACAAAGGAAGCACCACCTCTTCTTAACACTGGAATTATTCGCTTTACTTGCCACCAGGCTAAGGATCTTGATGAAGCTAAACGAGGAAACTTAAACCCGTTTGCCGTGTATTACATTAATAATAAGGAAGTCTACACTACAAAGTCCTTGAAACACATTAATAACCCGGTTTGGGATGAGGCTCATGAGGAATTGATTGACAACTACACGTCTGCGCATTTAAAGGTCGTTATTAGGGATGAGAAGGAATTTGGTGGGTTTTCAGATATTGCAAGATATAAGGTCAAGATCTCTGACATTGTCGCTGAAAACGAGAAGGGCAATGACTGGTTCAAGCTAACCCCTGGTGGCCGGGTTCGTCTGTCAGCTCAGTGGAAGCCAGTTGCTCTTAAAGGAGTTTCCAGCTCAGGCGGCTATGTTCCTCCTATTGGTGTTTTCAGGTTTAACATTAAGAAGGCTGCTAGTGTTCGCAATTTGGAAACAGTTGGCAAGGTCGATCCGTATGTTCGCGTGAAGGTCAACAATCACCAGAAAGCCCGGACTGTGACGATTCATAGTACGTTGGATCCAGAATGGAACGAAGTTCTTTACGCGACCTCGACGTCTGAAAATGAAAAGATTGTGCTTGATGTTATGGATTCCGAATCTGGTGGCAAGGACAGAACTCTTGGAGAAATTAGCCTGGCTGCTTCTAACTTTATCAAAAAGAACGAGAAGGGTGAATATATTAACTTTATTGATCCCACCGTGCGCAGTGGTCAATTGACCATCGCCGGCAAGTCTCCAAAAGGTGTTTTGTACTACACGGTTTCGTTTTTCCCAACTTTGAACGTTGTTGATCCCGAACAAATTGAACAAGAAGAAAAAGCTGCCAAGCAAGAGGCTGAAGCTGTCAAAGTCAAAGTCAAAGTCAATGGTACTGGTACTGGTACCAGCACTCCTTCGGTTGCTGACAGTAACAAGCCTGATAGTGTTGCCGCGTCTGTGCCGGTCGACAAGACTGGCCAGCCTACAAATGTGCCCCAAGAGATTAAAAAGGAACAACCCGCGCCTCCTCCAGATGCAAATTCTATTGATACAAACGCTAATGGAGATGCCACGTCTTCTAGTGTATCATTGGAAAATGGTGCTCCAGTTCCGGCCGCGCTCAGACTTAAGCCAGCAGAGCTTTTTGAATACCGTAAGTGAATAGCAATATCAAGAAGTATTTAATATTAATATTTTTTTTTTTTATAGAATCTGGTCTTGTTGTTTACAAGATTATTGAGGGCAATTTTTCGAAATCAGAATTGTACGTGCAGGTGTTTTTCGACGATCTTCTGTATCCATCATACATCTCCGAAAAGGCTACCGGTCGTCACTTTAGCTTTGGCGAAGTTGGAGACGCGTTGGTTCGTGAACTTGATTTCTCCAAGGTTGAAATTAGAGTCACGTCCAAGGAGCGTGCGTTGAGAGATGATGACGATGGCGTTGTGGCTTCGACCACGTTATCGACATTGGCATATCTGAAACTAGGATTTAACAAGTCGGTTGCCATTAACCTTCAATCGAAGGATAATTCGGTTACGAATCAAGTCAAGTTATTGTTTAAGTACATTCCAGTCTTGATGCAACTCGATCCGTCCGAGAGTCGAGATAATCAGGGACTTGTGCAAGTTCGAGTTCTTGATGCGTCCGACTTGCCGGCAGCTGACCGCCGTGGCAAGTCTGACCCATACTGTGAGTTTGAACTTGATGACAAGAAGGTTTTCAAGACCAAGGTCATTAAGCGCACGTTAACGCCGGCATGGAACGAGGTTTTCGAGACCCAGGTCACATCCCGCACGGATTCGGTATTTAAAGTCGCCGTGTACGATTGGGACATGGCAAGTGATGACGACTTGCTCGGATCAGCAATCATTAATCTTGGCGAACTTGAACCGTTTGAACGACAGGTCGTGATCTTGAAACTTGATGGCAAGTCCGGTCAGGTTAGGTTGGAAGTTCAGTTCAAGCCCGATTACGTTGTTCGGTCGGTTAAGGGCGAGACCACTTTTTCAGGCACGTTTGCCGTACCTGGCAAGGTGGTTACGTCTGTTGCTGGCGCGCCCATCAAAGGTGTCGGTTTTGCTGCCGGAGGAGTTTCAAGATTGTTTAGGCATAACAAGAAGGAGAAAACTTCTGATGATGCCGCCAGTATCATCACTTCAAAAAGTTCAAGGAGCGGCAAATAAAGTTTAATACGACCTGGGGGATGAAATACTGTAATTCTTACTATTTAAATTATTTTGGAGTTTTTTTTCTTTTATTTTTTTTTCCTTTCTTTCTTTTTTTATATTACTACTTTATTATTATTATTATTATTATTATTAATTTATTATAGTTTTGATTGGCAAATTGACATAAAACTTGCTTCACAGGTGTTACCATGGTAGTTTGTAGTTTTTCAGGTATTTTATTCATTAAGAGATGTCCGACCCCGACAGAATCCATCGATTTGTATGGGCTTATCTATAACTATCAAATGTAATAAGAAATAACTGTTGATGAATTGAAAAACATGAATTGAAGTAAACGAATGAACGGGTCAAGGCGCATAATAAAAATATCGGCAGGGTAACTATGGTCATTTCCAAAGGTCAGCATCGCGGCAACATGATGAATCGGTCATGTATCCCACAAGGCTGATTGATCAATATTCCTTTTTGTTTTATAATCACTTTATACAGAGAATACAATAAATATGGTAATAAGAATATATGATGACGTGTTCTGTTTTTTTTTTTTTTAGGGAGTGCTAACATGTATTTAAAGTCATTACGAGTAATTCCTGCTGATGAGTTCGCCAGCGTGGTGCCCAAGCCAACGATCGCAACGTCAACGATTCCAGAATTGGAAAATCATATGGTGACTGGTCGGCCACCGGTTCCGTTAGCAGGAAAGCTAAACCCGGCAAGTTCGTCATCATCATCGGCGCATCCGTTAGAGACAAGGTTAAAGCAATGGGAAAAGACGCAGTTTGATTTAAAATTAGAAAACCTGAGGCGCGTGTTTGGCACGCACGAACCGGTTAAGAGGGTGATGGAATTAGAAGCCATAAGCGCGAGCGCACCGTACGTGCCTGATGTTTTAAAACGGGCAGACTGGGCCGGTGCAAACGGCGCGCCCGGTGCCAGGCTGGACGTGCATGCTGAGATTTTGCTCGGCCGCGATGCCACCGTGGATTGGGAAGATATTTACGGAGGTGAGGCTTTCAAATTTAGAAATTATCATTGTAATAATAACTAACGCTTGCGCGCGATAGGAACCGACGAGGTGTCATTAGATTTCCATACGGAGTTGGAACGCAAAATGCATATATAATCATGGTTCAATCGGTAACGTGTTTTGTGATTTTAAATTGTACATGAATAAATTTTAATAAATCATTTGATGTACTTTTTTCAATTCAAAAGTTTGCTGCACGTTGGAAAATGAGCCCGGTTGAGTAGATCACATATGTACAAAAAAAATAATAATCATTGAAGAGTTGACACAATTATTTTAATAAAAATAAACATATATTTGCATATCCCATAAACCAGAACGCTGAAACCCCTCCCCCTCACAAAACAACTCAAGAGGAACAAAAAAAAGACACGGCAAAAAAAAATTGAAAGAAACCATATGTAACCCGAGCAATACAGAAGCAAAATACAAAAATTACCAAAACAAAAAAAAAAATCTCTAGCCATTAAAACCTCACTCTAAACCAACCAATCTTTGATGAACCATGTTATTAAAAGAGATGTCATGTTTAAGAGGAAGAGGTCTGTTCGATGCCATTCATTATCAATATCACGCCCACATAATAAAAAAAAATTTCATTTTTGCACTCATGTAATCGTACAATCTGCTGGCATGTCACCTCTCGAAAAAGAAGCTGATCCACACGCATGCAAAATTTGTTAAAAATACATCACGGTATCAACAATACGGTAATTAAAGAATTATACAAGTGCAACCTCCAGACGATGAATGTTGCTGATCTGAACTATCGTTAGTGTTATTATTATCAATGGAATTTCGTTCTCGATGGCTGGCTTGTTGACTATGACGGTGATTGTGATGAACGTGATGTCTTGCACGATCAATGTTACCAACTAATTTGTGCTTGGCACTCTTTGCATGAGCTCGGTGTCCTTCAATTGACACGGGCCGGACTGACATGTGGAGAACGTTATACATGTTTGTGCGTGATACTTGGCTTGCTGTTTAAATTTCGTAAGTATCCGTAGTAGTAATAAAAAAAAAAAAAAAAAAAAAAAACTGACCACCAAGAGAATCTTGATCATCAAGAAGTCGCCCAAAATGTATCAACCGAATATATTCAGTGCTAATCGGTTTAGTTCCCCATTCTAATAAAAAAATTAGCTTACGTGTCACAGTGTTTTCAAAAGCAAAAACTACAAAAAAACGAACCATCTTTCCAATCCGCCCAGATGCAGGTTTTCAATATTAATATGGTCAGGTTTTCAGGTTCGCATGGTTCGACCGCATGTCGTTTTAAATATTCCCGATCTATCGTAATTTCTCCACGAATGCCAGAAACAAGCAAAAGACTGACATTTAGCGGCGAGACCACTATAGATTTATCGTCATCGTCATCTTGTTCTTCTTGTGCGAGATCATCATGAGCTGTAATTGCACGTCTGTCGTTGCCGACGAGCTTGTCGGCATCGTTCTTGACGTTAAGCACGCTCGCGTGAGTCACATCTGTAGCTAATAATTCAGTTTGAAACTGCTCATCTGAAGGGATGGTTGAGGCATTGGTCGTAGCCGAGATCGTGGTCGAGAGCGGTACATGATCTGGTACCGGGCCAACCGGGTCGTCTATTGATGCAGCGACCATTTCCTTCTTTTAATTAATTAATTATTGAATTTTTTTTTTTTTGAATCTGCAAACAAAATTTCTTAAACTATTAGAAAAAACACAGTACAATATATAGAAAGAAAAATTTTTTTGGCTAGGTGTGAGGAGAAATTGGAAAAAATAGAAGAGTTGATGTGTAAAATTGATGGATGATAAGCGTTTTGTTTGTATATAAGGTGATCCTGTCACTTCTGGCCACTTTAGCACTTTGCGCCCGCGCGAGGCGAAATAAACACAATGGGTTAAAAACTCGCAGACTGAAACAAAAAATTTTCCTGAGAGAAAAAAAAACTTGGTTTCGGAAAAAAAAAACAAGAGGGTTGATTTGAATAAACAGTAAACGTGGTAATTTTAATGTTGTTTCTCACTGGGGTTGGATTTGGAGCTACAGTTGGCGCAGAGTGGGTCACGGAGGACGTTCCGGTCACTTTAAAAGATGTGTCTTTATCGTCCTTTAGATCAGTGCAAAGGCATCACGTGCCTCTACGAACGGTCGGCTGCCTGCTGAACGAAACAATACAAACAATACAAACAACAACGAACACATGTCGGCCTGGTTTAATTAATCGGCTTTCACGAGCCAATGCCGGTTGACAGGTCTGAACCCCTCGGATAATGTAAGCGCGATTCGTGCGGCTTTTGGCTTTCAAGCATTTTTTTCCTCCCAGCCTGTGGGCAAGTTTAATTAATATACCGACACGTCCTCGAAGCTTGCCAATTTTTTTTTTTGCCAGGTTTGCTCTGGTGACCAAAGCACAACATAGCCATTAGAATGTCGGATAAGGTCTTGATTGAAAATAAAGAGAATCCGGCATTTGCTGCTTTGGACCGGTTGACTGGCTCGATTCCAGACAAGGTTATTGACATTCAAGATGTTGTGAAAGATTTGGATTTATTATCACGGGAATTAGAAGGAGGACTGGCTGATAAACTTATAGCAGCTTGGGCTGAAATTGCCACCGTAAGAATATTTTTTTTTTTTTTTTTTTTTGATCTAACTAGAAGTGATTGTTTTTTTAGAAATCCACAACCAGTGCTGAGTACATTAATGCAAATTCACGATTGGAAAAGTTTTTAAAACTGATTTCCAATTCAGTATTGTTAAGATCTTGTGGATCTAAAATGATTCATTCCATCATTGACGATCATATTAAACTTATCTACCGCGCCTTGGGCACGCTTCGTTCAAACTCAGTGATCTCGACCTTGCGACTGTTAACCGAGCTGGCCAGGTTCGCAAACGGGCATGTCGCTGAGGACATCTACTCGTCGTTTGATTTTACGCTGGCAGCTTTGCCAAAATTATTTCAACCACCCCTAAAACCAAAGATTCAAGACGATGAGCAACAGCATGCGGCGAAAAGAAAAAAAACTGCGTCCCCGGCAACCGCATTCAGTACCACGCGGTATCATGTCATTGAATTTTTCAAAACGTTTATTTCAGTTGGTTCCAGTACCGTGAAAGTGGCATTGCTAGGCCAGAGAAAATTAATAGTTCCATGGTTTCGAAACATAAATTCAGATGATCAAGCACAGATCTTGAGTACCTTAACTTTACTACGTGATGTCGTGCATGATAAATTAATCACAAAATCAGTCAAAGTATCTTTTTTCAACGAGTGGGTTTTGACTAGAATATTGTCTTTATACAATTTGGATACAAACTTGATTAAATCACAACAAATCCGCAATGAAGCTCACATTTTTTTACTTTATATATGCACTAATGCCGAGTATGGCATATGCTTTCCTTCCCTTGGCTGGTATCCGCCTGGTGCTCGAACTAACGAAGCAGACGCAAAGGGCCATAAGCTTCACAATAAAACTCTTTTAGCATTGCTCAAGCGGGTCGATGTGTTTGATGAATTGCAGTGGGAATTGCTGCACAAGATTTTACATCAAAGTCAAGAGTTAGTTGCGCCATACCTTTTATCAGGCTCGATCAAAATTGACCCAAAACTTGATTCCAAATTTGTCATTTGTGCAAGCAGGCTTTCACAAATCATTGAATTACCAATCCCGCACGTGTTATCGAAGCCTTCGGAACGGATCTTGCAATCTCCACAACTTGATGTCGTGCTTGAAAACATTTTGCCATCGTTACTTTCCAAAAAAATTCTATCAAATTCGTTGCAAGTTTCAAATCAGCCATTGATAACATTTATGATGGTAAACATTCAAGTTCAATCGTTTTTAAAATTACAAAAAATTTTAAAAATTTATAATCAAAATGAATGGATCGTGGCGAAAAAAGAATTGCAAGATGAAATGTTTAGGAGATTGCCTGATATTTTTCAAATTGCTGCCGTGCTTAATTCATTATCAGATTTGCAAACTAATTTGCGAGTAATGACTGCTCGATTCTTAAAACTATACATTTCAACTTTTCCTAAAGTCACGGCAACGTCCAAGATTGATTTGTCTCAGGCTTTGGTTAGATTGCTAGAAAAAGATGACGTCAAAATAAGCAATCAATCATTGATTGGACAAAATATTCTTGCCTTTAAAGACATTTTACATATTCAAAGTAACATGTCGGAATCTTCCAAGTGGTGGAACAAACCTGATAATCGGAAATTTTGCCTTTTTGTTTATTTAATGAAAATTGCGGTTTCAATAGAAAGTGAAGACACGTATTACGAGATTTTAAGTTTACTAGACAATATTACGAGTGAGACTCTTTTGTTTCAGCAAAATTATCCTTTATCGCCAATTTATATTTTGATCCCCACAATCAGGTCATTTATTCATCAAATTTCAGAGCAACATTCTTCAGGGTTTTGGATTATGCTGGATGAAGCCATTACTCGATGTTTGCGAACACCATATAAATACGTTGACCGGGTTCATGATCTAAGTACGTCTCAAAATGAGCTTGCCGTGAGCCCGTTTTTGGTTTCATTGATTGAACAATGGGAGCATTTAACCAATTCAACCACCCCGTATGTCACGCCATCAAGGTTATTAGCAGCTGCCATGGTGAAAATCTTTGCGCTTGGTTGCATGTCAGGTGAAAATTGGACCGTGGTTATTAAATTTTTAAACAAAATTGCCAAATCCGAAAAAAGTAACATTGAAGGATATTTTGATTCGGTTGTGCAAATTTTTAATTATTGGTCCGGCACCGTGACTCAGAAGCCATCAAACTTGAATTTTGATTTGGCATGGGAATTTGGTTATTCTGGTTCAAAATTAGGCAATCAAAATTCTCTGTTTGATTGTGTTACATCACTGCATCATGAGTTTAAGCCTGATCAATTCTTAAAACTTGCTGATGGCAAAAGGATCGAATTTATTGATTTTGTTTCCCTGTATGGCCTGGCATCGATAAACTTGCACGATCCTGCCACGATCGGCTCGATCGCGCGTCAACTTTTACAATATCGCAGCAGTAAGATTGTCAAGATTCAAGTTTTTGAATATGTCAAGCTAGCAAAAATTTGGTCCAAAATTGGCCATGATTTTACATTCGGCGGTCAATTTTTGAAAATCGTGTTGCTGCTCAAGAACGAATTGACGATTGGTAGTCACAATGTGTTGTTTATTCAACAATACGTGGCAAATTCAATTAATAATGCCAAATCGCAACAGGTGAGTTCCATAATGTTAATGAATGCCAAATTACCTAAATTCTAACCTTACAAAAATTATAAGGAAATTGAGGAAATAATTCCAGGACTTGAATTACTTGAAAATTCGGCATTGATTAATATTTTGACGGCGACGAATTCGATTGAAACGATTAGCAAAGTTTTGCAAATAGCAATCGAACGAAACACGGATTTGGTTGGTGAAAAGTTTGATAAGATTTTACGATTAGCAATCAAAGAATCAAAAAATCAAAAAATTTGTACCGTCATGTCACAATATTTGCAACAATTTCCATTATTAACCGCAACAATAGACCATGCTGTGTTGGACAAGATTTTTATTAACCGCATATCGTCAGCATATGATTTGATTACAGGATTAATCAAGTCTTCATCAGAAATGGCTGAACATGTGATTAAAATTCATGGCCTTACTATAATGTCATTGCCGATTCAACACGAGATTTCATTTCTTTATGCTATCGGGTCAGCATTTTTTGAAAAAGATGTTGGTACCGGTGTGTATTCGCTAAACAAAATCTCTGCGGATGCGCTTGGTCAACTTGGACTTGTATACAAGGACCTTGTTTGTAAAGATTTGGATGCCAAGCTGATTGGCCAAAATGTCGAATTATTCAAGCACGTGATTACGGTGTTCAGTAATCATGATGATGATCTTGGTGAGTTTAATGCCAAGATTATTAAAAAATCATTCAAATCAGTATCAGAAACCAGATTAGAACTTATTCATTACGAGTTTTTAATTAAAAAATTTTCATTAACCAACAAATTTTTGCCAGATGCCGGCTTGTATTTAAAAACTGCAATTTCAAAAATTACGAGATTCTTGTCCGAAAGCGATCAACTTTCTAATCATCAAGTTTGCGTGATTAATTCAACCGAACAGTTATTGCGAGATTTTGCCACCAGTTTTGCGTTAGGACGTCATGTTAATGCGTTGATTGAAGTCGCTACTACCAAATGGGTTGATCATGGTGAAGTCATGAGTTTGATTGCCAGCGCCATCCGTGCCTCATCAGAATTGGAATACGTGAAATTTTTTCAAACCTTGATTTTTAACAAGAACAATCCTATCTATGCCACGCCATGCTTGCCAGGTGCAACCGTGACGACCGTGGTTGGCGTGATTCATGATTTGTACTTCATGCGTCCGGAATCGTTTACGGATCCGAGCCTGGCGCTGCAAATCATGACCGCATACGGCGGCAGTTTGAGCGTGACCGATCGATCGTTATTGCGAGTGTTGCGCAAGATGGACGCCATCATGAATCTTAATTCGATGGCCGTGATTGTGGCTTACGGGTTTAATCATCGTGCTGCGAGCGGGAATCATGATCGGTTTATCGGTGCCGGATTGGATGGAGCTGGTGAAGTAAAGTTCGATGGCAGGATGGTAAGCAACAGCGTGCGGCAGCTTTCACGCACGATCTTGAACAAGAAATCAAATGATGACGAGTTGCATGAAATTTATGATCCCGAGTTTACGTTGCCTGCGATCGCGGACATGGTGGCACGCAATTTGGTCGAGTTTAAACAACTTATCGACAATAACCTTTTAGGATATGTGATTGTTTGCCTGACACTTGATGGCACGTCATATTTTATGGCCAAAAAAATTCTTGTCCAATTGATTAATGATCTCCAAGTATGAATTAATTTGAATCAATTTTTTTTTTTTTATTTACTAACACTGCTTTTGAATAGGAATCTAAATTTAAGGAGCGTGATTTAATCCGCAGTCTGTTATACAAACTATTCAATCTGATTCATGAGATTGATAATCACAGCAAGCATTTACTATACCTGACGAGTGACCATCATGACCGGCAATCACTTGCAAACAACGGCAACAAAATCTCCGCCGTGTTTGCCACGTTATTGGCCGGCATCACGACCGTGATTAGCAATCCGGGTCATTTCCTGTTTGACACTGCCGTCAAGTTCGTGACCGGTCATGCCGAATTTTCAATCAGGCAATCCCAGGCCGAGATTCCGTTACTTCGAGAATTAATTCCCAACACGAACGTGGACGAACAAGTCAAGCACACGAATTGGATGTTGCACGTCTTAATCGGTGGTCTTAAATCTGAACCAGACTTGAAATTATATCAAAAAAATTTTGTCATTGAGATTGCATTGTCGGTTGAAAGTAACGCGTTCGCGGCGGATTCGACAAGGAGGTTGGTCCGTGAATTGATTGAACAAGGACGGACTTGCAAGTAAAAGCAAAAAAAATTAAATAAAATAAAATAAAATAAAATAGACCTTGACAGGGTATTCAAGTTTTGATACAAGCCTTTTTTTGCACGTTTCATACATTACTCACAAAAAGAAAATTTTTTTTTAAGTAATTCTTGGAACGTAATCAGTCGAATTATTCCGTGTTTTCAAGAATATGTAAGTTATACCAATAAATGATAAACGATGCAGGAACACAAAGTGAACAAACCAAGCCAAAATTAAAAAAAAAAAAAAAAAACTTGAAATACAAAGTTCAAGTCGTTATACTTTTGTGATGCTTAATCTATATAACAAAAAACCTTACTTGAATTTCGCTCAACTGCAAAAATGGTTTTTGGGTACCCCAGATAAGAACTTGTTGATTGCAAAACAACCCATGTTGAAAATAACATGCGTGATGGGTTTTAAATTTACTACCATTATTATAATAAAATTAAACAATTTTACTGACTAACCATTTTTTTTTTTTTTTTTTTTTTGGTTTCTTAAAAAAAAAAGTCACTGTGGTCTAAACGCACTGACCGGGTTGCAAGGCCTAAAAGAAAAAAATGAATCCGATTTTAAAGCATGTGCTCGGTTCAATGTGAAACCTCCCCCCCCCCAAAAAAAAAAAAAAAAAAAAAAAAAAACATTATATTTTTAACTGGCACTTGCATCAATGTGTAAGCAATTGATACCCGTAACATGAACGGCCAAAAAAAAAATTGTTGAGCGGTTTTTGAAATGGAAGTGGGGGAGGGAGCCGAGCGGTAAATACAATACAGCAGGTATCGCACGTCGATAAAGGTTCAATTACTTGCTACACCGAGAGCTGTACGGTAATACGTTGCACACAATTTCATTTTGATAAGAAAACAAAAAAAAAAAAAAAAAAGCAGCAACTCGTGCATGCGGATAAAAAAAGAAAAGGGTCATGAACGGGTTTATCCCACATTTTTTTGCATGGGCAATAAAAACTTTAATATAACGTCTAAAATTGAGCTCGAGCTCGAGCGCAAACTCCGGCAATTAAACCGATAAGGGCACGAGCAAAACGAACAGGCCAACTGATAACGAAACCAAGTCAAGCAATGTACCGGTATCTTCGGTTATATCTTTTTTAAAAGACAAGAAGCATAAAAAAAAATTACCGCATAACAAATATGCCAAAAAAAAAAACAAAACAAACAACTCTAGAGTAAAGTATTAAAAAATATGTTTTTTGCGCAAGGCAAAAACAGGTAAAAGCTTTGGTCTTGGCATGTAAATTTCTTGACGCCTAGGCCAAATGGATTTTGTATCTAGGTTTACTTCTTGAAATATATGGAACAACCCGGGGAAGGGGAGTGGTGTTTTTTTTTTTTAAAGAGTGGTTTTTTCACTTACTCATATTGACTTTTCAAGGTACCGTGAAATGAAATTCTTGACCATAGCGCCCCCCGCGATATCGACCATGTATTTCCCCTATCTATGCAATAATGCACTCAAATGAATCACGTATAATCACCGGGCACGGTCGGCTGGCATGGTCCAAGTTTTCGTGATGTATAAGAACGGAAGCAGTTCCAAATCATCATCAAATACACACCCGCAATAAACACAAAAACAAAATCAGACTATTTTTTTTTGGTTGTTGTGTGCATCCATCATGAAATTCGATTATTATATGAACCCGTTCGCGGAAAAGATTGGATGGTTCCCTAAAGGAATGTCTAGAGAGGAACGCGTGTTGGTAAACAAGCTGGATTTCCTCATTTTAATCTTTGCATGTTTTTCAACCTGGGCTAATAATCTTGATGTTAACGCTATTTGTAAGTTTTTGCAATCAAAAAAAGAAATAGCTCATGATCTAACGATGCAGACAACGCATATGAATCCGGCATGCTTGAAGACTTGCAACTATATGGCAACAAGCTTAATTACCTGAACGCGGTATATTGGGTAGGCACAATCATTTTCCAGATCCCAAGTAACATGCTGTTGACGGTGTGCCCTGCCGAATACTACATCCCCGCTGCCGAACTAATGTGGGGCATGTTTACGCTGGGAACCGCATTTGTCAAGAACTATAATCAGCTCATGGTCATGAGATTCTTTGTCGGAGTCACGTCGACCCCATGCTGGATTGGCAACGTTCACATTTTGAACTCTTGGTATCGCAAGCAAGAATTGGGCAAGCGAAACGCAATCTATTACAACACGTACCCACTTGGGTCCATGTTTTCTGGATACTTGCAAAACGCATGCTTGAACACGCTTGATGGCCGGGGTGGCTTGCAAGGATGGAGATGGCTCTTTATTGTTTGCACAATCATTACCTTGCCGGTATCATTCATTGGCATTTTTTTCTTTCCCAACGTGCCAGATCATTGCAATTCCAGATGGCTGACTGATCGTGAAAAAGAACTGGCCCGGACGAGATTGCTTGAAGAAGGGTTCGCGCCATCAAAAGGTATCACTCGATCAACTCTGAAGCGCGTGTTCACGGCATGGCCAACCTGGGTTTTTTTCTTTTTGGCCAACTTGTTTTGGCAAACACCGTACGCGTCGTCCACGCCGTACCTGTTATGGCTCGGTGACGCTATTTACACAAACAACACGGTGGCGGATACAAACTTGATTAACAATCTCAACACGACCAGTTATGCGGTGTCGATCGTGTCGGCCATGTTTTTCGCTTTTTATTCCGATTGGCGTGGCAACCGGTGGGATTCGTTGCTCATGGCCGGCGTGATCGTGTTGCTGTGCAATTCGTTGTTACTGGTCTGGAATATTTCAAACGCAGCCAAGTTTTTCGCATTTATCGCGCTCGGGTTCTGCAACGGACCCATCAACTTGGTCGTGGCATGGCTGGCGGAATCACTGGCCTATGATTTGGAAGTGCGGTCGATCGCGCTGGCATTTACCAACGTTGGTTATTGCATCATTCAATTGTTTGCGCCATTATCAGTCTGGCAAACCGTGGACGCGCCCAGGTATTATGCCGGATACATTTGGTCGGTCACGCTTTCCGTGATTGAGTTGCTCATGATCCCGTTGCCGTTGTACCTCGAACGACGTGATCGCAGGTTGGGACTGCACAAGCTCGTCCAAGATTCACCAATCACGACAATTGGTTATGATGTCGAATTGGAATCGGACAACCAGATCTGTTCAATGCCAGAAAAGAACGGCGGATCGGACAAGCCAAATGGGGAGAAGCCCACCAGCCGCGTTACCACGGTCGAGCTCGGCAGTGTTTGAGGAAAAAAACAAGAGCCTTGAAACCTTAATATTTGTCTGAGTTGTTCAATTGATTGTTTTCATTTTATTTCATTTTATTTTATTTTATTTTTTTTGGTTTTCTGTTTGATTATTGAGTTTGTTACACTACGCATGAATATATATTATGATATATGATTTTGTTGTAAAAATATGGGTTATTTTGATGATACTGTTAGAAAGGGAATAAATAGAGTTATCTTCGAGCAAAACCTTGACTGCGGAATGAAACCTTGTCGAGATGTCTCACCCCGCCGCCGACGATCAGCAGATAACGGGCCAGTAACGTCGTCATCGGCTACATACTAACAGTTGTTAAAATTAACGATAAGTTCATTATTATTTGCAATCAAATAACCCCAATGCACATACCGCATCGCACTGCCATCATTATATACAACCTGTAAGCTAACGCCATATTATACCAACTAGAATAAAATAAAAAAGAACCATAATGTATAGAAAATAATAGAAAAAAAAAAAAAAAAAAAAAAAAAGACATGGTACGCCTGACCCAATCATTCTCTATCCAAAACAAAACAAAAAGAGTAAAAAACTGAGGAAAAAAAAAGAAGATGCTCCTTGAAATTAAAAAAATAACACCAAAATGCTGTGAACATGTTTTTTTAAAAAAAAAAACATTGGATGCCTTAAAATGTAGACCAGCTCCAATCCGCAGGCACAGAACCCACGACCTGGTCCGAATTTGTCGGCGTGCCAGCTTTCAATTGCTCCTTGGCCTGATTTCCAGCACCAAGTTGTTGTTGAACATGTCGTTGAAGTTGCCTGGAGATTTGCAATTGATATTCAACATCAGTCTGGCCAAACGGAATGGCACGACCGTCAATAACCTCAGGAGTAGAAGTACCAGAGGCAGAGAATTTCAAAGATCCGGCTGGCGTGGCAATGGGAGTCGAGGATGCAGAAGATTTCATGGTGGGAGTGTCTGAAAATTCGTCATCAGAGAAATCAGCCGGGATATTGATCTGGCCGTCAACCTTGTTGCGCACCATGTTGTTAATGCGGTTAATGTTATTAATGGCATCCTTGTTGGCCGAGTTTGGCGCGCCCTGCGAACTCAAGGCCGCCACGACCGTGGACGCAAAATCATTCGCACAGGTATCACAAGTACGTGCCAACGTGCCTGATGGATGGAAATTACAATTTTGATCCAGCCGCAACACGTGCGACGAATGACCGGCGCAAAAGATGAGGCCGCACCGGCGGCAATGATGCCTGCGCTCCCAAAACGTAAACGCCTTTTGACACGACGAGCAACCTTGGACGGATTCATCAGTCACCCAATGATTCCTGCGCGGCAAGCCCGACACTGCAGACGACGTGCCCCAAAACAACTGGTTGGACCAATCCTCGCCGTTGACCTTGAGAGACGTGCCATAACGCAGCACGGCGGGCCGGTACAGCGGCTTCTTGAGCGAGCGCAGGTGAGGCGGCGGAGGCGGCGGCGTGTAAAAAGAGCGGGTCGACGTCGGCGAGGTCGACAACGACGCCTGCGTGGGGGAATCGGCCAGGATGGAGGACGAAGATGAGGCCGAGGACGATGGTGAGATCTGCGAAGCAGTCAAAGAATTTGCCGAGAAGTAGGTCCGATAGGAATTGGTATAGTTGTGGTTGTTGTAGTTGCTGCTGTTGTTGTCGTAGGCGGCACCGTAGTACGCGGGAGCTGTTGCAGCAACGGTCGTGGCAGGCATGCTTGAAAGGACGATGAAGAAGGGTGCTGGAGAGCAAGACTAATTTGAAAGGCAGCGTGGACACGATGGCCGATTAAAGAGCAAGTCGACAAAATACCTTACCAGCCACAGTGGAGCCTTTTAAAGCGCCCTCGCCACTCAGCCTGTAGCGCCGCACAGCAGATCATCCAATCACCGGCTGGCCATTATCGTTTGCACGGCCACACGGCCACACGGCCACATGATTCCTACATGGCGCCGAATCAATCTGCACCGCCATTGCGACTGAGCCCTTTTTTTTTTTTTTTTTTTTTGATAAGCGCGACTCACGGC
Source organism: Lipomyces japonicus (assembly GCF_038497905.1). Taxonomy (NCBI): domain Eukaryota; kingdom Fungi; phylum Ascomycota; class Lipomycetes; order Lipomycetales; family Lipomycetaceae; genus Lipomyces; species Lipomyces japonicus. Next base: position 124,504 of record NW_027117839.1, on the reverse strand, counting down.
CGCCGGTTGGCCAATCACAGCATAATCCGGTGGGCGGGAATGCCGCCCATCCACCCGTTTGGACTTACCCGGCCTTTTGCCTCGCCACATGGCAAAAAAAAGCAATCAAACAAATCAAGGTTTTTTTTTTCCCGCAGGCCTGGCTTGGCTGACGCGTGATGTGGTTGGCTTATCGCCGACCGAAGCGACTATCGTCACGCAACGCAACAGCATAACGTCGCTTCTAGAAAAACGGACAACGGCGATGTGCGATCATGCCAGTGATTGCTCATCTCTCACGTGTCGGTAGGTCGGATGGCCGTTGCATGATTTGTTTGTAAAATTCGGCACTAGCGTATTACCTTCTCAACGCTGGAAACATACAAATCGTAACGTAACGATGGATAATATCAATTTCATCACTTCATACTATTGTTCATCGGCTTATTTACATAAAAAAAAAAAAAAAAATTCCCGCCTATTTAATACAACTTGGTCTCCAATTCGGGCCTCCACTCATTCTGCCAGGGCGTCGACGTGTGATCGTCAAACAGGTTCTGGTTCTTGGCAAACCACGACGACGTTCGCGAAACGTACTTGCCCCCAGTCTTGGAACCAGTAACTTCACCTTTCATGCCGTCCCACACGACCTGGCCTCGCAGGATCGTGTACTTGGGCCAGTTGAGCATGTCCAAGCCTTCGAACGCGGTGTAGTCGCAGTTATGATGCAGCTTGTCGTTCGTGATCTTGGCCGCGTATTTGCCCTCCGGGTACCAAATGATCAAGTCCGCATCCGCCCCTGGCACGATCGAGCCTTTTTGCGGGTACATGCCGTACAATTTGGCCGTGTTGGTCGACGTGAGCTGCACGAATCGCTCGATCGACAACCGGCCGGTGCAAACGCCAAACGTGAACATCAACGGCACCCGGGTTTCGATCCCGGGCATGCCGTTCGGGATCAACCGCCAGTCGCCACCGGCCTTGCCCGAATCTCGAATGGCAATCAACTTGCCGTCTTGCTGGTCCATTCTAAACGGACAATGATCAGATGAGATCAACGTGAACGTTCCGTTGCGCAAGCCATTCCAGAGCCCGTCCAGGTCTTGCTTGGTCGGCCGCAACGGCGGCGAGCACACGCACTTGGCACCTTCGTAATCGGGCAAGCGCAATCCGGCGTCTGTCAGCAACAGGTATTGCGGGCATGTTTCAGCGTAGATCGGCAGGCCCTTGGATTGTGCCTTGCGAATCGTTTGCACCGTTCCAGGTGATGAAACGTGAACAAACAGGATGGGCACGTTCATGAGTTCGGAAAGCACGATCGCACGATTGGCGGCCTCGTGCTCGGCAAGGGACGGCCGGGATCGGGCATGCGAATAAGGGTCCAGAAGATCTATTTTTTCCAATTCCTTGGAGAAATATGCAATAATGTCGAAATTTTCGGCATGGATCATGGGCGTCACGCCGTTCTTTCTTGCTGCCGAAATCGTGCTCAAGATTTCGTAGTCGCTGAGCTTAAGACGATCATATGTCATGTAAAGCTTAACCGAAGAAATGCCAAACTTGGGGATCAGGTCATTAAACTCTGCCAGCCGCTCCTCGGTCGGATCCGTAATGATCAAATGAAACGCGTAATCACAGTATGAGTTGCCGGTAGCAAGATCATGATAATGACCAATCACGTCGGCGAGTGAGTGATCGGGTCGGTGCTTGTGTTGCATGGCAAACGGAATGATTGTCGTCGTGCCTCCAGCAACCGAAGATCTTGAACCACTCTCAAACCCGTCTGCTCCCCTGTAAGGATACGCTTGCCCGCCGGGAGTGCTCTCCTGATCAAGATGAACATGACCGTCAATGCCACCGGGAGTCACGTACGCACCCTCAGCATCAATAATATTAGTGGCCTTCAATGCTTTAAGATCTGGTGCAATTGCATAAATCTTGCCGTCCTTGATTGCAATATCTCCGGGAAAGCATTCCGAAGCGGTAGCAATCTTTGCATTCACAATGAGAGTCTAAATGATACCATCATTAGTAAACACTCAATTGATATATATACATAAATATACTAACGTCAAATTGAGCTTCCATCTTAGTAGTTGAATCTACACGCTAAACAGAATTGAAATTGAACCAACCATGCCATTTTAAATGATTTTGGGCTATTGCTATTATTGACGTGACTCCCATTTCTCTCTATCAGCGCGTAATCTTGAAACCTTAAATTTGGGCTTATCCGCTCAGGCCCGTCGGTCGGGGTCGGGGTTTTTTGACCAAATTACTTGATAACATATTTAGCAAATTAATATGTTTGAATAACTTTTATAAAATTTTTGTAAATTTGATTTTTTTTTTTTTTTTTTTTTTTTGCTTTGGAATTTCTGATTTGAAGTAAACGAAAAACCTGTCAGTTTTTGCCTTTGCCCAACCCCGCCGCGGCGAAGATAAACTTGGAACAACCCAAAAAAAAAAAATGCGTTATCGCAACTCACAAAGTATTCACAAATACACGTGATAATTGTGAATCATTGAACGCATATAGAACTAAACTGTGACAAGTAGTGGCACGGCGGCTATACATTCATTTGTCACTTGTGGTTTGGCCCAATACGAAAATATTATATGTAGTTACTCCATTTATATCTTCTATGAACCATAATCGTACCGGACATTGAACTTACTAATCGTGATTTGTGCATTTCTTGTGCGTTCACCCAGAAAACTTTTGCCCCATTCAGGCCGGGTAACTAAAAACCCATATAAAATCTTTTTTGTAATGACGGGTACGATTGGTAATCAGCAATACGATTAGACAACTTTCATCGTGCCCTGCTTATTGTTTTTTTTTTTTTTTTTTTTTGCTTCAAGGGCCAGGTGTAATACATTTACGTTAACCAAAAAGATTAACCGACGCTTCTACTTCTATATATTGCTAAATAGTAATAGCAGGGGAAGGGGTAAGAAGCCATGAGTGCTATACTCTCTGCAAATGATTTGAATGATTTCATATCGCCCGGATTGGCGTGTATTAACCCGGTCGTAATTGAGCGGTCTAGCAAGGATGTGAGTATATAATTAGTATTCTTGATTGGCAAAAAAAAAAAAAAAGAAAAAATATATTGACTGGTTGGGATTAAAAGGTGCCTACGCAGATTCAGATTGATTCGAGCGGCAATCCGGTCGAAGTATCGATAGATGACGGCAAGAGCGCGACCCAACTTAGCCCGGCACAGATTAATCTTTCAGATTGCCTGGCATGCAGTGGCTGCATTACCTCTGCTGAGTCAGTCTTGGTATCACTGCAATCACATACCGAATTACTCTCAGTTCTTCGTCAAGCTAAAGAGATTAATCATCCGAACGACGACGACGACAACGACGACGGCGGCGATCAAGGAAAAAAAATATTCGTGGCATCGATTTCTCACCAGTCACGAGCATCACTTGCGGCAGCATATGGCTTGTCCATACAAACTGTGGATGACAAGTTAACCACGTTATTTAAAGATATTCTTGGATTTCAATACATGGTCGGCACCGGAGTCGGCCGTCAGGTTTCGCTCGCGTACTCTGCGTTAGAAGTTCTTCAAGACAAACAAGAAAGCAAGCCCGTGTTAGCAAGCGCATGCCCGGGATGGATCTGTTACGTTGAAAAAACGCATCCGCATGTCTTGCCATACCTGTCGTCCGTGAAATCACCGCAACAGATCACGGGTTCGTTATTGAAAAAATTAATAACTGCCGAAACTGGTGTTAGCGGGCAACAAATTTATCATGTTAGCGTGATGCCATGCTTTGACAAGAAATTAGAAGCATCCAGGGATGACTTTGCGCAAGATGGTGTCAGGGACGTGGATTGCGTAATCACGACAAAAGAAATCGTGCAGCTATTGATTGATCAAAAAATTGATTTCATGACGATTAACGAAGCAGCCGATGCAGTTTCCATTCGCCAATCTCTTGCACCCAAAATTTGGCAACATGATTGGAATTGGGATTCGTCAGAAGGTTCATCATCTGGTGGATACCTGTGGCACGTGCTGGATTCGCTTGCCAAATTTCATTCATCCAATTCGGGTACTGCGGTTTCACTCAAAGTTATTCCGGGCAAAAATTCGGACATGGTTGAATATCACCTTGTCACGCCAGACCAGGTTGTTGTTGCCAAGGCGGCTCAAGTTTATGGATTTAGGAATATTCAAAATTTGGTCAGAAAATTGAAACCTTCAAATTCGGCACGGAAAATTGCGGTCAGTCATGCTCGATCTAAAAAATCAGCCACGGCTACGGCGATCATGAATCCGGCAGAGTACGATTACGTTGAAGTCATGGCTTGTCCTGGCGGTTGCATTAACGGTGGCGGTCAAATCGGAACTCCGTCCGCTGACGTGTCATTAAAAGAATGGACATTGATAGTGGAAGCAAAATATAAAAGCTTGCAAGTCTCGCCAGTTCAAAATCACGAGGTTCAAAGTTGGGTTGATCAAGTATGGGGCCGATCAGGCGTACCTGTAACCAGCTTGGTGAATACCGGGTATCATGCCATTGAAAGCCTTGAATCTAAAACCGAAATCCCGGCAGTATTGGTTGGCGATAAATGGTGAAAAAAAGAAATGTATATAATGATAGTGTATCATATTAAGTATGGCGTTTTTGGGCATTTTTTTTAAAAATGATGCATTGATTGAAAAAAAGAAAAAGTTTATGGAGAAAATGAATCAATAATGTGGGTTGCACTTTGTAATATCTCAAAATTTTATTATTTTTTTGTGAATCCTGCGGTTCCATCGGGACCTTTTGGTGAACGAATAATGCCATTCGAAAGCGGACTGTTGCTACCACTTTTTGAACGTGGGGATTTCGATGTGACTTGCTTCTTTAATCGATCACGTTTTACTTGCTGCCCGCTATTATTGTTATTATTGTTATTGTAGATGACGGTATTGTTATTGTCGTAATTATTACTCGTCATGCCGGGAACCTGATCCGGCCCGAATAACGATTCCCTCGCTGCCTTATATTTTGCTTCCTTCTCCCTGCGAAACCTTTCCCGCCGGTCATGTTCAGATTCGCCGGGACGGATCTGATGATCCGGCCTGTCATTCCTGGTATTGTTATTATTCGTACCTGATCTTGCCAGGTCATGATCGCTTGCTGTTGCCGGTTGCCGTTTCAAGATGCGCAGTTGTGGCCGGTAGCTAGATCCCTGTGATGACGTTTGCACGTCGACATGTGGGATTGGTCCAGACTGTGATGTGCTTCTTGTTGTTGTTGTTGTTGTTGCTGCTGCTGCTGTTGCTGCTGCGGATGATGATGATGATGGTGATGATGATGATGTTTCCTTGCCAAATAATTTCTGCAATTGGTCTTTATTATTCAAAATAACCACGCCAGGTGAAACTTTTGATGCCGGTAATGATGATGATGATGCCTAAATTAATTAATTATTATTCTTATAATTCATATTCTAATATTCCTTCAAATTTTTTTCCCTCTTGTTATCACTTCAAAAGATAATTGCCAAAACATGCGAGACAAAGGGGCAAAAAAAAAAAAAAAAGAAAAAGACAAGACGCAAAGTCGTACGTTTGATGATGGAGTCCAATCGTCACTCCATGGGTCATCCGACGTGCCCATTATATTTTGTTTTTGTTTTTCCTATTGGCTTTTCCCGCACCCCCCTCCCTTTTCGCCCGGCGCCTTGTGGTACCAGAATGCCGGGTTTTTAAAAAAAAAAAAAAAAAAAATATTGAAAATAATTCAGGCAAACAGGTTTAAAAATTTTAAAACCGCCATGCCAAGGGTCATGTAATAATAATAATAATAATAATAATGATGATGATGATCGTAACCGGTTAATACCGAACTTTAGCAAAAAGTTGGTTGCAATTATTAACTTGGTTCGTGAAATTGACATTGCTTCTGATGACTAATATATTAAACTAGCCCAAAATGTTTAAGACCGCCTGTTTAGGCCGGGTAACTTAACGCGAAATTGTTTTTTTTTTTTTTTTGCGAAATACTTTCCGAACCCTGAATTTAATGAAAACAGCATTTTTTCAGATTTAAATTGCATACGTGTTTTGGTATGCAAATAATGCAAATATAATTAATTATTATAGGTAGTTAGTTAGTTGTTGGTTGTTTTGACCTTGGCGATATTGTCACCAAACATTTCAAAGCAAACCAAAAATTCACATTCGAAATTCCACAAAAAAAAAAAAAAAAAACGTTTCTCTAGCAAGACAAAAAACATGGCCAAAGACAAAAAAAATATGCGTTCAAAGCCGTCAAAAACACAAAATTTGGTTTTGGACAAAAATTTTTAAAAAGATGCCATGTTAACCCATTTCTGACCCGTAGCCAGCTTTTTATTTTCAGTATAACATCATTATTATATTGGCAAAGAATTGTAAAGTTATTGAAAGCCGGCAAGTTATTAAATTTGTGCCGTTTAGAAGCTAAATTGGCTGGGCAAAAAAAAAAAAAAAATAAAAAATATTAAAGACATTATTAACTCAACCACTAAAGGGCAATCTTATTCAAATTTTAAGATTGTGTTTGTTTTTGTATTTAATATATGTTGGTATAAGTGCAAGTGTTCATGTAATTCTCCAACGTAGCTAATTCTAGTGAGCCAAGAGCAAAAACAACTGACGAGTCAAATTTGTTCAAAAAGGTGAGTATATTAATTTATATGTATAAATAATGTAATTTCAAGTAGCTAGAATGTTATAGACCAAGTGTGGAGTTGTTGACAAGTGATTGTAATTTGGCGAAAAGGTGGTGGCCGATTATAAATTTGAAAACCGCCTGGACAACAACAACAACAACAACAAGCTAAAAAACATTATCAACTCAAAACAACCCATGCGTAAAACACGTCAACATGTATCATTTTTTTTTTGTGTGAGTGGTTCAAAACTAGTCATGGCATGGATGGTGGTGATGTAATTGACTGAAGTTAGTTTTGATAATAATTGGTCTTATGTGGCTTATTATGCTTGAACCGTTTTAAAATTGCCCCTGAGGGAACAACCCAGATCATGCAATAAACTAATCGTTGTTGTTTTTTTGCATAATAAAAATAACGCGGCACAACGTCAATCGAGAGAATAAATTTATATAAAATATATTAGTAAATTCAGTCAACCTTGTTTATAAAATCAAATACATATTAAAAAAAAAATGTCATTAATAAAAATGTTTTGAATTGATGTGGTACCAAAAAAATGGAGTCGGTGCAAGTTGTAGGATGGATGAGAAGTGCGCGGTGGATTTATAAAAAATGTTAAAAATCAGCCAGACAGCCAAGTTTGAAATAATTATTTTTAATTTATCATATGCCTCCAATCCAAAAATTTAAAAAAAAAATAAAATAAATATGTATACCTCAAAAAAAATGATAAATAAAAAAAAAATAAAATAAAATGCCCACAAAAATATAATGTATAATCATCACTCGTTAATTGGAAAGAACGAAACCCCGACAATGTTTCCAGACCTCCCTTTGTATAAGATAAAAAAAAAAAATTTAAAGTCGTATAGCGGAACCGAAAACGGTTTGTCTTTTCTCTTTCTTTTTATAAAAAAAACAGTAGATGCAATGCTGAGTTTGCCCATAAAGGCCCCAGATATAACAAATTTTCTTCCCAAAACAAAAACAAAAGACCCAAGAAATCGATAGTAACACAAAAATGCCTGAAAAAAATATAAATTTGGTATGAATGCTTTTTTTTTACAACCATTCTTTGTATCTATAAATGTAGTATTTCTTGACCACCTGAGTGGCAAGGAAATATCCAACAATAGCAGCAATCAAAAATGGATAAAACATGCCAGGTACAGGAAGCATGTCAAGAACTTGAGTGCCCAAAGGAGTGAACGGCACTGCAATTCCAAGAATGACAACACTGACCGTGCCGAGTGCGAGTTGCCATGAAGGGTTTCGTTGGATAAACGGCAGCTTCTCGGTACGGATCATGTGCACGATTAATGTCTGGGTGATCAATCCAACATAAAACCAACAGGTTTGAAAATATTTAACCTCGTCCGTGAACGGATGCCTGTAATCAAAATAAAACCAAAGAATAAGGAACGTGTAGATATCAAAAATGGAAGAAAGCGGGCCGAGGTAGAGCATAAATTTGAAAATGCTGTCAGCTGACCATTGATGTGGATGCAACAGATATTCCTCATCCACGTTATCCCACGGAATCGCAATCTGTGAAATATCGTACAGCAAATTTTGCGTAAGGATCTGGTTTCCAGTCATGGGCTGAAATGGCAGCCATGCGGAGGCAATCAATACTGAAAACACGTTGCCAAAATTAGAAGACGCCGCCATCTTGATGTACTTAATCGTGTTTGCATGCGTCTTACGACCACGAATAATCGCATGCGTAATAACATGCAGAGATTTTTCAAGCAAGATGAAGTCCGCCGCATCTTTTGCAAGTGGCGTGGCAGTGTCGACAGAAATGCCGCAGTCTGCTCCGCGCAGGGCCAGGGCATCGTTAATACCATCGCCCAAAAAGCCAACCGTGTGGCCGTTTCTCTTCAAAACATTAACAATGTTGAACTTCTGAAACGGAGTAAGCTTGGCAAACACGGTGCATCTCTCAACCACGGCGTCAAGTTCTTCCTCGTTATCTTCAATGGCCTCGAGTTCTGCACCGGTAATGCAAAACTCGGTATCGATCCCGACATCCTTGCACACTTTGCAAGCAACAGCAAGGTTATCACCAGTCAATACCTTGATGCCAACATGATACCTCTTAAAATCTTCAATCGCAGCAGCACAGTCATCCTTTGGCGGATCGAGAAAAGTAAGGAATCCAATAAACGTAAGATCAACTTCATCCTTGTTCGAATTAAAATCCTTGCCTTTAACCTCATGTTGAGGAATATTTTTACACGCCACGGCCAAAACTCGCAAACCATCTGAGTTCAGTGCGGCAACTTTGGTAAGCAATTTGTCCTTAAGCGATTCAGTCAATGCAACGTCAACCACCTTGTCGCCGTATTCGCGAACGGACACGCAAATGTCGAGAAGCTCCTCAACAGCACCTTTGCAAATCAGCTCAATAATGTGACCACGGTTAACCACAACTGACATGCGTCGACGCACAAAGTCAAACGGGAACTCGTCAATCAAGTCAAACTTCTTCTCCAAGTTGGTCTCAATCTCTTCTGAAGACTCGGCAGCAGAAATAACTGCAGAGTCAAGAATGTTTTTGAGGCCAGTGGAATAATGTGAATTCCAAAACGCATAGCGAAGAACATCAGAATTATTAGCATCCGAAGCATCAAGATGCTCGGTCAAAACAACATCGTCTTTAGTGAGAGTACCGGTTTTGTCGGAGCAGATAACGTCGACAACGCCCATGGTTTGAATGGCATCAAGCTTGCGAACAATGGTTTTGTGCTTAGCCATCTCTGAAGCACCATAAGCCAAGTTTGCGTTAAGAATCATGGGCAACATCTCTGGTGTTAACCCAATCAAGACAGACATGCCAAACAGGACGGCTTCGTAAAAGTCATGCGTGGTGAGGCCGTTAATGACAATGACAATGGGAACCATGACAACACCAAATCCTAGTAAGAGATAAGCAACTTTTCGCACGCCAACGTCAAATGAATTGCGGGTCTCCATTGAATCTGAGTTCAAGGTAGAGTTGATGGTGGAAATGTAAGTGTCGTTCGCGGTAGAGATCACCACAGCACGACCGCGACCAGAGACAACAGAGGTTGACATAAAGCAAATATTGGCAAGGTCAAATACAGATTGAGGATCGTTCACGTTCGTACTCTTTTCAACGGGCAAAAATTCACCAGTAAGGGCAGATTGTGAAACGAAAAGGTCCTTGGACTCAATCAAGATGACATCACCTGGGAAGATATCACCAGGACGAAGAGTCAAAACATCACCTGGAACTACATCCACAATTGCGATTTCAGTCTCAATGAAATTGCCATTTCCATCTGGTCTTAAAACACGCGTGAGAGGCTCCACAAGGTCTTTCATGGACTGGAACGTGTTCTGGGACTTTAATTCTATTAAGAGAGTTTAGCCAAAAAAAAAAAAAGGACAAGGTTTGTTATTTATTTATTTACCTTGATAAGATTGAAGGATGACGGATAAGATAACCATGACCAGCACGAAGTAAAATGTTGTTGGATCTTCGGCTACAGAAATGGCGAGGATGCCGAGAATCATGAGAAGAACATTGAAAGGATGAATGATACCTTGAAGCACAACAATATACCATGGCTTAATTGCTGCGGATGACAACTCGTTCCTGCCATATTTGGTCAGGCGCTCTGAAGCTTCAGTAGATGTGATACCGTTAAACCCGGTGTCGAAACGTTTAAGAATAGAATCGACATCTTGCGCGGCAGTCTCGCGAAGAACAGCAGCAATCTTGCGTTCCTCTTCTGAAGTTTTTTTCAAATTTGCGGTTTTGCCAAACAGGACATTGCTTGCCCATATTTTAAAGTCTTGAATGATTGAAGTGGCGGATGATGAAGTTCTGGCGGACCGGATGGATGGCGCACCAATGTTGAGGAGCACATCATCAGAAGCTACGTTTATGTTAGCACTCAAAAAAAAAAAATAAAAAAAAACCGTAAATAAAAATAAGATATAAGCTGACCCCCATAGGAAGAAGAACCCGACCGGATCGATGAAGACGACGAAGAGCCGATAGAGAGTGGAGTCTTTTCAGTGACCGGTACTCGGACTGAGTCCTGAGATAGCCGTACTGAGTCCTTCATGAATTCTAAACAACAACAACAACAAGAACAAAAAAACTAATGTTGAAAAGGAATGAATAACAAAAATAAATAAAAAAAATAAAGAGAAGGAGAAGAAGTAGAAGAAAGCGCTGAGGATTTGAAGCGAAGCAGTTTCGAAAACGTACCAATATCTTGATTCGGCTTAGCGCGTTTTAAAGGTAACCGCAGCATCAGCCACCCGGGTAACGACAACACCGCCCCATGCGCTTATTGATTGTGGCTTGTACGAGTTCCAGGCTTGTGCGTATCGTCATTATTATAAATGAGAATTGGTCAGAACATGTTATTATAAATTCACAACGAAATCATGTGGCACTACTTTGTTTATTATTGGTGATTATGATGAATTGATGATTGTGCTGGGCTGTGCTGTGAAAGGAATCCGTTACACGTAGTTGTCGTACACGGAGCGGTTTTCATGAGCGATGTAGGCAATGTCTTGGGCAATGATGGGCATATGCGGTCGTTGTATATTTGTATACATGATGGGCAGCCATTGATTGTTTACTTTTACTTGGCACCTACCACCGCTCATATCTGCACGAGTACTTTTACGTCGTTCCGTTGCTTTAGCCTAATGCCCAATATTTCGTCAACAATAAACTGGCCGCTTTCTGGTTATTGAAGTACTTTGTCGTGTACATATTATGTCCTAACCCTGGACGAAAAGAGGCGAAAGCAGATGAACGTGTAGTGAAAATTTTTTATCAGATGGCACTAAGCCCGATTTGGTTTCGCGGAGATACAGCTGTACATTCATTATAATGATGAGTTCACAGCCAAGAGCAATATATAGACAGATAGCAAAGCAAAGCAAAGCAAAGCAAAGCAAAGCAAACAACTAAAACAATTCCAAAGTGGCAATCATCCCAGACACAGAATTTAATTAAAAAACAGAGCATGCATTACTTGATGGACGGAACATTGTTCATTAATATATATCAATGTATACGTATTAACACAAATACATGTTTCGAATTATAAAAATCATGCCAATCATGTGAAAGAACGTGTGAATATTAAATTTTCATGTTGAAAGCGAATATAAGCACGCAGTGCTGTACCCATCATACAAACATCACAATATACCGCGCATTAATATTAACCTTCGGATGCAGCTCGATCTGATAACTTTGATTGCGAAAATTTCAGCTACATAGCCGCGGATTATGACATCTACAATAATTGTAAACCAACAGTAATAAAAATATGTAAAAATAGAAGAAATAAAAAAACATTGCTACAAGGAAAATTTTGTAAATCACAAAGGCTTTTTTTTTCTTTCTTTTATATATTGATTCTCATTGCTTCACGTTGGTTGTGTCGTGAATGCGAATACTAATTATTCAGGCTTATTTTTTTTTGTTTATTTTTCAACGGTTAACGGTTGCAACGAGTGCGGTATATGTTGTTGTTGTTGATGATGATGTTGTTGTTGCATATGGGTACTAGCTATAACACAAAACGTGGGAGCCTGATTTATCTGATCTGATCTGATCTGATTTGATTTGATTTGATTTGATATGAACAGTTGCACTGCACACTTTCTTTTCCCCGGTCCTAACGCAAAACTTTTTCTATACCCACCAGCTCTTTGAAGTATAATCAAATATGGTATAAACAAAATTATATCAATCAAAACTACAATGTTGTACTGCAAATATAATATAAAATAGGTAGCCTAAACCAAACCAAACCTGTCGTTCAACAATTCCTTTTTTCTTGCGGTTACCTAACTCGAGTAATAAAACCGCTTTGCTGTGGCGCAATCGCCCGGGTGTTTGTGGCGGGGTGATCAGATAACGCCATTTTAGATCAATCGTTGATTCCTATTGCGGCAGTCAAGTTAACCACCAAGGTTCTCCCCTCGAAGTATGAATCATCAAGCGCAATCTAATTTCAGGTACTTCGATTCCAAGACTTCTCCATCAACAGACCCACATTCCATCCACGACCAAAACAGAATATGATGAATTATTTTAATTTTGTAACACGATCTCAAAGCATCGTGCCAAACACAATTTTGTTTTGCGTGTTTATTCCATGCCCATATGTTATGTAGATACAATTCGAACAGCAATGTCCGGCCACAAGATTTCGTCGTTAAAAGTCAAGTGTAAATGTATCACGTGTTTTCGCCACGTCCCACTTAGGGGGCGTAAATGTTGAGCATCGATAGTCAAGCCATATTTCGAACAAAAACAAGCGTAGTACGATATGGCATGGGACATGCATATTTATATATTATGGTTGTGTATATTCATGGCTATACAATGTGCTTCTCCATGTTGACTTGCTTACTACGCTTCCACAGGCCTAGCACCATACTTGAATTGAACGAATCAGCTGTCGTTCCTTGCGCACGCGTTTTTATGTTCCATTCCTTTGATCCTTTGATTGTAAAACTTTCGAGTAAATATAACTTAAGAATCTGATCTGTTATTACTTGGATGATACGTTTCATTTTATTTTTATCTATTGTGCTTAGCACTTAACCGTCGTACGTTACAACAATTGATCATTTTTCCACACCCGATTTCACAACATTCAAACATCCACCAAAAAAAAAAAAAAAAAAAAAAAATCAAAACCCATGCATTTTTCATGGCCATGTAGTATCCAACACGCCTGCCCATTCATTCCAAAACGGCCTGTACGCAATAACACTGCCTTCTTGCAAATATTGAAAATCAAGCCTGCCTTGCTGCACCGTTCGCACGTGGTTAACGTTTTGTTCCAACACGACCAACCCAATTTGCAATTCCTGCGCGCCAACTCCCTCTATCGCGACAATCACGGATGTGTGATCGGGTGCGCCGACCGTTTTAACCTCGGCCACGCCTGCCAGATTGATTTCTCTAAACTTGGCAGATTTGAATTGCAACACGTCACCTCGTCGAAGAACATTTTTTTGGCCACGAATCACTCGCCCGCTGTTAACTTCCCAGATCGACACGCCATGAATCAATCCTACACTTTTCAACGCCCCCGCATTAGCAAGTGCTTCATTAGCTAACGACCAACACTCTCCATCACCAACTTGACGTCCATAATTTGCCTCTGCAAATTTGGCCACGTTTTCACCAAATGCGGAACTGGCCGCATTCAGGTCATCATCATTCGGAGTAAGCGGTGGTGGGAAATCAATCCGTTGCGCGGTTGCCGCAACCGACGGGTTTTGTAAATCAGATTCAATCCTGAACTTTGACCTTGATAAATCACTAAACCTGACTGCCAATATGACTGTCTTTTGACTGCCTTGAATCGAAATTGATGATTGAAACGTCAATCCGGTAAGGAATGCCGGCCATTGGCTTATTTGTGTCGAGCTTGCGCCATTATTATACCATTTCTTTTCAAGTTCCAAATCGATTTGCGGAGGCGCCCATTGTGCCGGCGTGGGAGGCGTAGCTACCGGCGTCGGAATTGCTTGTAATGTCGGCACTGGTTTGGAAGATGCTATAATCGGTGGCGGATTACGCCCTGGAGGTGCTCCGGAGACTGATACGATCTTATTCAGATTACCTGCAGGTTGTGTCAACGGTCTGCCATCTTGCTGTTTGGTCGCTATTTGTGGCGGCTTGCGAGACTACAAAAAAAAAAAAAAAAAAGGGCCATGTTAGCCAATGTATTCATCGCAACAAGTAACGCCAAAAATGTAAGAAAAAAAAAAAAGCAAAATCGAAAAGACGAGATTGACCAAAGATACATATGAAGCATTGGCAAGCAGTATCTTTTCAAACACGACCCAAAAAAAAAATTTCAGTTTGGCCTTACATTATCGTACCCATTAGATGACGAAAAAGATTGGTTTGGAACAGGCGACGTAGGTGATCCGCGAAGTGCAGGATTTTTGGGCTTGGGTGGAGGTGGCGGTGGTTTTTTGCCAACAGCAGACATGCTCTGAGTTGGCCGATGGCCAGATGGGACTCTTTGCCCAGTAATTCCACCACCATTGCCTGACGTTGTTGGATTTCGTGCCTTGGCAATTTCAGCAGCAAAGTTGGCTTGCTGAGGCGGGAATCCAACTGGAATTTGTGATTGTGGAGAGGCTGAATCGGCCCCGGGAATCACTGATTGTGAATAGCCGTGTCCTTTCACAAAAGGCTTGCCTGCTTCAGATGTTGATGTTGGTGTTGAAATTTGTGAAATGGCTTGTTGTTGAGGCGCCTGATAAGCAGGAGAGTAAATCGGCTGGGGAGACTGAATAGGTTGACTACCGTACTGAGGTTGAACTTGTGGCTGGGGTATTGATTGTGAATATGGTGGTTGATAACCTGCAACCGGTGCCTGAGCCGGCTGAGGAGAATATGCTGCTTGCGATAGCGGAGCTTGTCCGTACGCTGGCGAAACCGTACCTCTCGGCGGAAGCAAAGGAGGCGGCGATCGCTGCGGCAGACTTGGCGGAGGTGTTGGTTGAGCGTACTGCTGTTGTGGCGCATAGGGGGTTGCACTCTGGTATGGTGGTGCCGGTGCCTGAGGCTGTGGTTGATAGCCATTTGATGGTTGCTGATAGATAACCGGCGGTTGAGAGCCAGGTTGCGCTGGCACGCTTGGCTGATAGGACGGCACGCCGTTCGATACCGGCGGCTGTTGCGCAACTCCTGGCTGACCAGGCTGATATACATTATTTGGATGGTATTGTTGCTGTTGCTGTTGCCGTAATTTTTGTTGTTGCTCATAAGCTGGCTGATACAGATAGTTATATTCTGGAGACACTGTAGCAGATCCAGCATCAGGATGGAATTCACGATGTTTTGGTGGCGGAGGAAATAAATTTGGATTTTTTAATGAAGAAATCGGTGTGGACGATGTCCTTCCTTCATATTCGGCATCTAAATGAACATGTTTTAACAAGACCCGATCCATTTTAATTCAAGTGCCAATTATTAACTTGTTTGCCACGTTATTCACCAACATGTGCCAACCCCCCTTTTTTAAGAAACAAAACAAAACAAAAAAAAAAAAAAAAAAAAAAAAACCGGTAATGCTTACTTGAATTATTTGAATTTGAACCACCTGACAAGATTGAAGCAGAGTTAAATTTCAAATTTTTAAAACCTCCACCACTTGAATTTTTGCTTGACGAATACGAAGATGATGATGACGAACTAGATTGCTTTTCCGGATGCCAACCGTTTTTCATAATATCTCCAAATCCCATTTTTGTAAAAAAAAATTGTTGGAAAACAATGTTATAAGTTTAGTTTTTGCTAAAAGTTATGGGATGTGGGGTTCCTTTGTCTATGTTTAATCCCTGCTCAGTAAAAAAAAAAAAAAAAAATTTAACCAAAGGGATTTCAAGTCCCAAAAGTAATTAAATTTAAACAATCGCAATCAAAAACAATATAAAATATTAATTGGTAAGATGTGAATGTTGCCAGATATCAAATCAACCAGGACGGCTGCGCCGGCCTGTAAAATGATTGTGATTAATTGGCGCAGTGCGTAAAGGAGTGCAGGCCGGGTAATATTCATAAACTTCATGAATTTCGCTAAAAAGGCACACAATAAACAAAAAAAACACCCAATTTATTACAATTAACACCCATTTAAAATACCATTTCAATGTACTTCTTTTCAATTCGAATTCGAATTCAAATTTAAAAAGTAGTAAGTAAAAAAAAAAAGTGCGTTTCAAGCAGATGAATTAAGATACAAAGCCCAACTAACCTTTTCCTTTATTAAAATTACAAAATCCACCGTTTGTATATGACATTTATCCCGATTCAAGAAGAAAAAAAAAATTATTAGAACAAAACTTTAAAACACCCAAGTTAAAAGTACACATGTATGCATGTATCCATAAAAAAAGTATCATTTGATTATATATCAAAGACTGGTTTATTTTTTTTTCCGGCTTTTTGACGATTGACAGAGTGTGTTGGTACATGTAACGTGAGAGATGTAATATTATGTACTTTTCGAACCTCCTTTCATATTTTTTTTCTTTTACTGATTTAAACTAAATTAAATCATTTACTGATCTTTCTTGGTCTCATTTTCAGAAATGCCAGCCTGCTCTTTTGCTTCCAATGTCTGCTTGACAGTGCCGGCATACTGAGTTCCCAGCCATTTGTCCCAAACAATGAAAAAAGGTTGGGAAAAATTTGTCTTGATGCCAAATCTTTGGTGATGAATATCATGATAGGCAGCATTATTCTGAAATATTATCTGAAGCGGATCAAACGGTAACGCGTACCCACAATGATCGTCAACGGTCTTTAAAGTTGAAAACGAAAAAAAGATTAATGATTCGCGAACGGTTAAGCCGGCAATCTTGTATGCGATTCCGGCACCTAAAGTGTCCATCAAAAGACCTTCAAACCAGTGATTATATAATGCTCCGAACGCGTATGGAACGTATAACCTGTGATGCCTGGAATGGAAAGCCTTGTATAGATACTTGTAATTATGCATTGCTCTGTGAAGAAAATATTGCCATGTATCTAAAATGAAAAAAGCGAAAATGATTTTAACCGCAGGAAAGCCGTACCAGTACACGGATTCAATAATGGCCAATGGCAAAAACGGAATCGCATGTGCCAATTTCCAAATCTCGTAAGATTCCATTCCGGTATAATCCGGCTCGTCAAATACGATTAAAAGAACCCCAACAATTGTCTGAATAACCTGTTGCAAAATTACATCACGAATAACTTCCCGCACGGTCACCTTGTTTCGTGAAGCGACTTCTTCGGGCGGATGAATTCGGTATTTTCTTAGCACGTCGTAAATGTCAATAATGTGGAAAAATATTGACGCTATCCAATAAGTAATAATTGGCAAAGCAATGGCGAGTATTTCATCAGGAATGGACGCCAGTAATGACTCCTTCTTCCCAATCTCAAACACCGGTGGCGGGGAAGACAGAAATGCGGTTGTCAACTTGCTATAATTTCCCATTATTGACTTGAAAGTAATACTGCGATACAATATCGGTTATCAACTAGGCGCCAAATTTCTCTAAAACTTTTCTAGTATATATTTGACATTCAAAAAGTGCACAAAATAACAAGCGAACGATAAGACCTGACTTTTACATTTATTTAAACAGAATTGGTTTAATACTTTTCTACGCCAAAAGTGGGATGTTTCTGCATACCGTACACGAATGATTGCACTTTATGCTTTTTGCGTGCACATGTTTGCGCTCTCTAGAATAATCTAGCCTAGTTTTGTGTTTTACACACCATTATACGCAACAAATACTACTAGAGCGTCTCTAACTTAATAATGGAGTTTATCGCACGGGCGCCGCAGATTGGGCGCAAAAAAAATTGCTTTTTTCTTTTTTTTTTTAAATTTTTTTTTTTTTAAACGTCACTTTCAATCTTTTTCCTCCCTTTTTACACCACCACTACCACTCAAATCAATACATCATGCTGCTTTACAAGGTATGTGAAAGAATATTTTTTATTTATCAACAAGAATTTGTTCTTCATTTTCTCCTACACTAAGTAGTCAATACAACATAGGGCATTCTGTGTCCCTTTTTAAGATAAAAAAAAACAAGAAGAGTTATTTTTTTTGTTTTGTATTGTCTTGTCTTGTTTTGTTTCTAATGCTAATACTACGGTTGATAGGATATTATCTCCAACGACGAGTTGATCTCTGATGCCTACGACATCAAGCTCGTTGACAACGTTGTCTTTGAGGTTGACTGCCAGAACATTCAGGTTAAGCAGGGCGGTGATGTTGATATTGGTGCTAACCCTTCTGCTGAAGATGCTGAAGAAGCTCTTGAGGAAGGTGTCGAGGTTGTCAACAACGTTGTATATTCTTTCAGACTTACCCCAACTTCATTTGACAAGAAGAGTTACCTCACCTACATCAAGGTAAATCAAGTCATAGAATATTTTTTTTTTAAAAAAAAAAAGAATTGTGGTTTCTAACAATAATAAAGGGCTACATGAAGTCAGTCAAGGCCAAGTTGCAGGAGACCAACCCTGATGCCGTCTCTGTTTTCGAGAAGGGTGCCCAGGCCTACATCAAGAAGGTCGTTGCCAACTTCAAGGACTACGAGTTCTACACTGGTGAAAGCATGGATCCCGAGGCAATGTATGAATTTTTTTTTTTTGTTTTAAACTACTTGGAGTTATATATGCTTATGGTTTTTACTTTTAGGATTGTCCTCCTTAACTACCGTGAGGATGGTACCACTCCATATGTTATCTTCTGGAAGCATGGTCTCGTTGAAGAAAAGTTTTAATTTTGTTTTTTTTATTTGTTATTTAATAATATTTTCTCTCTTTTTTTTTTTTATTTTTTTTTTAATCCTTAATCGCCTTGAACCTGAGTCGAACATACCCGACAACCCACACGCCTCTTGATTCAACAAACGCGCTAAACCTCAATGCTTCGATTACTTCTTGAATCACTTGCTCTTTCTCATCACCAGTCAGGCCTTTCCAAAATGAAAATCCAAACGTGTCTAACCATCCTCGAGCTCCATCATCGCCTTGGGGCAATTCTGTCGGCCGATATTCGAGTTCGAGATGTTGTACTCTAAATCCGGCATCAGTTAAATATTTTAACGTAGTTTCCTTATCAGAGAAAAACCAGGGCGACAAGTTGTCGCGAATGTATTCGTGAGTGACCTCTTGGCCATCAATGCCGCCCTTTTTGGCCCACTGCCTGCGAACCGCGCTCGAAATTGCGGTGTAGATTTCAGCCACGTTGCCGTGACCACCAAACTCGGCCACGAATTGGCCGCCGGTTGGAAGAAGGTCGTACACGTCCTTAAACACTTGAGTTCTTGTCGCCTGATCACGCAAGATCCAATGCAATGCTGCGTTAGAAAAAACTTTGTTGTAAACGCCTCGCGGGAGTCCTGCTTGGCCGATAAATCTGGCATCAACGACGGCCGTGGTCAGGTTCCTGGCCGCGTCGCCAGCGTCGTTGATTCGCTGTTGAGTATACTCGACCATGGATCTCGAACTGTCAGTTGCGTGCACGGTTTTAACCTTGGACGCAATAGCAATCGATAAAATTCCATCCCCAGCACCCAAATCAAGAATTACATCGTCAGGTTTTAAGTCAACCAAAGACACAACCTTGCTCGTAAGAACTGGAACGAACGCGGCAGTTTGCGTGTACTGTTTGGCAGACCAGTTGTCTTGCTCTTTGGCAACAGATGTCATTCTGGCTGTTTAGATCTATAATTTAAAAAAAAATGTGTCTATTATTTTCAAGTCTTGTACAAACTATTAAAAATATGATTAAATATTTATTGCAGTGCTCGAAGTCGAATTTATATTTTTTGTGGAGTTGGCTTTTGGTTCGCCGATATCGGCCTCCGCAGTCGCAGTCTGTTTTCCGCGCTGTCCATGCAAATAATTGATTGAATGCAACATGCCGATATTCACCACAAGTCATTTAGTTCTAACATTAGGATTATTCAGATTCCTAGTGGGACCAAAGTATTAGTCATGTTGTTAACTTGTATGATGAAAATTGGTGATTGGATAAATCACGTCCTCTTCGTTTGTATCACACGGAGGTACTGAAGGTGGAATGGACATGCGATCCTGAAAATACTCCTAATTACATTCTTCAAGGTCCTGGATCCCATCTGTCTTTTAGTGTTGTCTCACATTGGTGTTTACTGAACCTTTAAATCGCAATTGGCAGGTTCTTTGCATTGGAAGAACGGGCCAAGGTTCTTTCATAGGCAAGTTATTTAAATCGAGACGCGTAAACTTTTGGGAGGCGTGAGCTCATGTATAACTTGGTGAACATGTTTTAATTTTGACCATGTCTCTAACCGCCCGTCCTTCTGCACTGCATAACAGGCGCAAACCGAAATAAGATGCGTTTTGGACCAAAGAAGGTGTCTGATTTCAACTAACGGCTTCTTGGTCGTCCAAGTCGGTGACGCGTTGTTCGGATATTATCAAACATCCGATCTAATATTTTTAAAAAGGTTAATTCTATTCAGCCTACAGATAAGTACTCGTTGTTTTGAGATCCAGTGCACGCAACACGCTGAATATCACACCACTATGATTCAAGGAAAATATTAATTAATTACGAAAAAAAAATCTGTACACACTTTTGATTTAATGAGATATGTGCTCGATTGTTAAAATTCTCATTAATCATGCATCTTGTAAACAAGCCAACATGCTTTGCTTGAGTAAGGTGGATGGCGATGGCGCTGCAACGTCTTCGGCTGCCGCCACCTCCGATTCGTGGCTTGGCCGAACAACAAGCAATACCCAACAAGGCAAGCCCCGTAACTAGAAAGATCGTCCAAAAAAAAGCAAGAAAACCGAAATAAGTAGCATACAAACTTTCTAGACGGTAAAGTTCTGCCGAGACACAACAAAGTCACAAAAAAAAAGTTATCCGTTTTGTGACTCGATAAGTACAATCAATTTGTTTGTTTATTGACGTTGCACACATGCCTTCTCGTTTATCATTATGAATTTGAAAATGCAGTAAAAACCGAAACCATGCGGATACCAATCCAATGCTAATTTTATTATTCTCTAGTACATGTTATCTATGGTTGATGAGTTTGTCTGCAAAAAAAAAAAAAAAATTGCTGCTTGCGTCTTTTGTAGCCGAATCAGTATTTTTTTTTCTTTTACAGAATATCTATCTACAAGAAACATTAAAAAATTCAACATTTAACGAGGCGAAGAAATGTGATGATTTTAAACAAAACGAAAAACTGGTTTGACACGTTGCGCGCGCGTTTAAACGGAAGTCAAAACTTATTTCAACAAATCAAATGCTATGGTAATTAATACATGTGCAATTATTATTGGCCACCCAACCAGTGGATCGAACACACATTATTGAGCTCGACAAAAACTAAGCCCAGTTGTCTAACTATCTTGTTGGTGGTAAGTATGACGTCATTAAGAATTCATGGTAATGACGTCAGAGCTCTTGCGCGTAACAAGTGGTTGTTCAAACTGGTCAAATTTCCCGAAGACGATACGTATAAATTCTTTGACTTGATTAATTTCTTAAAAGTAAAAAATATGTTGTTCTTGACAAAGTGGGAAATTGCTCAAGCACACACAAGTTTCCCCCGTGGGTAAAAAGATGAAACGCCAAACTGTAATAATACAAACTCTAAATACAAACGTCATATAGATCGGCGTGCCGCGCCTTCGCGCTCGCCTCCACCCCCCACACACATAAAGAAGGAAGTTACCCTTCTTAGCGATAAGCAAGCGAGCCTTCTGTTTGCTTCTGTTGGCTTTGGCTTTTTATCGGGACTGAGGTTTCTTTTTAGACACATAGCAGCACGATCAATCACCAATCACAAGCCGGTGACAATGACAAACTTACGTACGTAGGACACACACAATTACAGTGTTCAAACGTCAATTTATCTAAAAGAAAACGTCATGGTATCAGAAAAAGCAGGTACAAACAGGAAATCTGAGATAAAACGCACACAACGCCACTTCCTTTTTTTTGGGCCATTTTCTCTCTTCTTCCATTTGCCGCGCAGCCAGCAAGGTAAACCTAATAATGACTAAACTCATGCAGGAACCGCCAAAGCCTCAAATTAATCCCAATTAGGCTTAGTGCATGTCCAAGTCACAACGCAAAACTTTCCTTGCAAAAGGGAAGTTCAATAGTTGTGTGCTGGTACGTTCCGTGCTCACCGTCATGGTTGCCTTCTTCACGGCTTTTCCTTTCACGATGGCGTAGATCCCATTTAAGTCGCCCTTCTTCAACTTCGTCGTCCCATTGTATAAATAATGGGGTCCCCCCCCTCCCTGTGCAAAAAGTTTTTTTTTCTTCCCATTGTCATCAATCATCTTACCTTTTCCTTGTTCCTTCAACACAAGTAATATATTAATCGATCCAACAAATCAACCAATCTTCAACAATGTCTTCTTCATTAAATAACAGTACCGCGTCCTCCGTTACACATCACCCAACAAGAAGTGATGTTGCTATCTTTTCTGACTTTGACGGTACCATTTTCATGCAAGACACCGGTCATGTTCTCTTTGACAAGCATGGTTGTGGTGCCAAGCATCGCGAACATCTTGACCATCAAATCAATACTGGCACTCGCTCCTTCCGCGATGCTTCTGAAGAAATGTGGGGTTCTTTGACTGTCACGTTTGACGATTCCATGGAAGACATGAAGAACCATCTTGAGATTGATGCCGACTTTGAAGAATTTCACGATTTTTGCATTCAAGAAGGCGTTCCGTTCAACGTTATCTCTGCTGGTCTCAAGCCAGTGCTTCGTGGAGTTTTGGATCAATTTCTTGGTGAAGATGCTTCAAATCGAATTGGTATCATTTCAAACGATGCTGAAATCTCTCCTGATGGCACAAAATGGATCCCTATTTGGAGACACGACAATGAACTTGGTCATGACAAGTCGGTTTCAATTAAAGAATGTCGTGCCCAGCTTCGCAAGCAACTTCCTCAAAATAAGTCTCCTCTTATCATCTTTGTTGGTGATGGTGTTTCTGATTTGCCTGCTGCTCGTGAGGCCGACGTTCTTTTTGCCCGGCATGGCTTGCGATTGGAAGAATACTGCATTGAGCACTCCATCGATTTCATCCCCTTCGACACTTTTGCCGATGTCCAGCATGAAGTTTCCAGAATCCTCGATTCCGGTGATCTTGAACGGTTTAAGAAGCCTGCAAACAGATCAGCCACTTCTTCCTCCACGATCGCGTCATCAAAACATAAACTTTTCGGCAACGTTGACACCAGGAAATCGAGAAGAACGGACAAGACTCATCTTTCTCCGATAAGCTCTCATTTTGGCAAGACCATCACGATCGCTTAAAGCAGCGGTCTTTTCTATTTATTTTCACGTGTTATGATTATATAAATATGGTACAAAATCTTGTACTCTTCGCATATAACTTGGGTTATTGGTGTTACTTTCGGCTTTCGTCTTTTTTACTTCTTACCTGAAATATGTATTATTATTATTACTCTTATTTTGCATTGTTTCTGAACACAATATATTAGATGTGGGAATATAAATATTTCTTTCTAGATTGAATAAGTTAGTCAATTGCGTAATTGCATAATTGTTCAAACGTTTTGTGTAAATTGTAACTGAAACCATGCCACAATAACGTTTATAAGCAGATTGTGATAGCACAGCTGCTTCCAACATGAAAAAAAATAAACGAAACAAAACTGTTCAATTACAGAATTCAGTTGAACAAAATATGTGGACAAGAGGGGGTAGGACTTAAAGGGCTATTTGTATCGATTTCGGGGGTTGCGTCGCTGCGGGTTAATTTACAAAACAGGTAATAAAGCAGCGTAGCTAGTGTGGTGAATTATGCCTTTAATTTGTTTGAGAATCTTAATGTAACATTAATACTTAATTTAATATCAAAATACATGATGAATCCAATATTCAAATTTTATCGCAACGATTTACTAAAATTGACATAAACTTGCTTATTCTACAATTAACTGAGCATATTCGGCTGCACTTTTGTCAAAGAAGTCGCTCTTTTCAGACAAGTCAGCCAAAAACGGATGTTCCGAATTAATCGTAGTCAATGACCTAAAACAAAAAAACACATCAGTCTAAACTCGCTTACTTGGCTTTTTTTTTTTTTTTTGGCTCAAAATTTTGATTCAAATAAAATGCACTTACTCTAAAAATTGTGAATAATCCTTTCCAAGAAGGATGTACAACACGATCGCATTGACAAGCACGTCGGGGCTTGTGTTCTCCCGTTCGAGTGCCGAGTTTAATGCATCTTCAGCTTCAGGTAGTCTTCCTAATTGAATATTTGCAATCGCTTGGCCGATAAATGTTCGCGCATTTGATGAGGAAGGTGTCTGGGCGAGTTCCTCATAGATGTAGAATGCTTCTTGGTATCGATCACCACCCTAGTTTAACACGATAATCATTAGTCATGCCAATCATCATTTCACCTTATTGAAACAGAGCCGCAAAAAAAAAAAAAAAAAAAAAAAAAACTCACAAGTTGAAGATCAACCCATGCTTCTGGCAGATTGACTAAAAGATTGTCTTGCCCCCATTTCTTCGCCTGTGTAACTTCTTTAAGAGCAAGGTCAACCTTGTTCTGTGCCAGTCTGATTTGTACAATCAATGCAACGCTGCAAACACCAAAAAAAAAAATTAGCATGCACTAATCGATTAACTATCATCGGCCTTCAAACATACGCAGCAAGGTTTCCTTCATGCTTGGATAATAATAATAACGCGTCTTCAATCTTGCCAGATAAATATAACACGACCGCGCCCAAAACTTGTACGTTTGCATCATCACTCGCAGTCTCTGCAAGTTCTTCAACAATCTCCAAACTAGCATCTTGATCACCAGTTTTGAACAAAGCCAATGCCTTGACCGCAGCCAACGCGGCACTGCCCTCAGTATCATCCAGCTCTCCAACCACACTTTCGGCGTCACCTAGTGCAATCTGTGCTCGATAATGATAAATCCTGGCTTGTACTATCGTCGTATCACTGTATCCTGAAATTGGTTGCAGTAATACATCTTTGTAGGCTCCTTGATAAAATAGGTTATGAATCGCGAAGAGTTCTGATTCGATACGGTTATTCGACAAGTTAGTCCAACTCAGCTGACTCATTTATTTTTTTTTCTGTCATTCTCTCGACATTTAATATTCATATACTAACCTCCAGCATCTGAAAATGGATCCATTGTTGATGATTTATGTCAACACAAGTCGTTATGTATGTAATCAATGTTAGTCGGGCCGTTGCTGCTTAAGTTAGTTGCGTCGAACGTTACCCGGATTACTGCCTTTTCGCCAGTATCATGTAAATATGATAAATAGTTGCGATAATCTGGTATAATCGACATAGTTCAATTGCTCCTCATGGCGAAGCATGTGGCAGTCATTGGAGCGGGAATTGCTGGAGCTCGCTGTGCTCAAGTGCTAAGTCTCAATGGCATGTCAGTCTCAGTTTTTGAAGCCAGGAATCGACTTGGCGGACGTGTGAGCAATCCATTACTTATAAACCACATGAAAATGACTTTGTATAGGCAATATAAATGCTAAAAGAAATTTTACTTTATAAAAAAAATTATTTTTTTTACAGGTTGCCGAATCGAACAAATTGGGTAAACCATTAGACTTAGGCCCAAACTGGCTTCATGGTAATACCGATGCGAATCCGATATCCCAATTCTGCAAGAAAATTGCAAAATTACATGATGTGGGTGATAATGGGTTGATAATATCACCAGACGGTGCACCTTTTTCTGATGACAAAGTGGCAAAGATTGAACAATACTTGTGGAAGTATGTCGAGCTCGCGATTAAGCATTCCAAGGCTCACAAGGATACGATTGATCCCGATCTTAGCTTTTATCAATACGTAAGCGGAAGAGTGCAAATTGATTATCCTAGAGATAAAGAAACTCAAGCACATGTATTGCTGGCCATTGAGGTGTTTGGATTTTATACGGGCACAGACATTCGTGAGCAAAGTGTGAAGTTTGCAATGTTAGAAGAACCTGGAGAAGTACAAACTACTTTTTATTGAACATGCTGAGTCTAAAATTTATAATCGATATATAGGGAGAAAATCTGTTTATTGCTAGTGGTTGCGTACAAGTGTTCGACCACATTGCCAGGGAAGCCTTAGTTAATTGCAATGTGTACATGAACTCCATTGTTAAAGGTATTACGACGGCTTGTAAATCAGTTTATGTTGAATTGAACTCGGGAGAACGTCATGAGTTTGATGCCGTGGTATGTTCAATACCGCTAGGGTGCTTAAAGCATAACACAATCAGATTCTCACCCAAATTACCAACCAGAGCCAGGCGAGCTATTGGATCATTAGGCTATGGAACTTTAGAGAAAGTAATACTTCCCTTGTAGAGTGCTTTCTCATGATAATGATGATGGTTTTTATTTATAAATACTTATAGGCATACTTACGGTTTCCCGTGCAATTTTGGGACAAGGATTACATGGAGTTCTTAGGTCCTGAATATGCAAGTACGGAGAAATGGCCAATGACTGCGATTTCAATTGCACATTTGCCAGAACCATACGCTCAAAACGTGCTTTTGTTTTATCTTTACGGTGACATGTCTATTGCATTTCTAAACCTGCGCACGGATAATGAAAAGATCAATTTCTTTCAACCTTTTTACTCACGCATTCCTGGATTTGACAAGACCAACAAGCTTCATTCGCCTAATGCGGTTTTGAGCACGTCATGGTCACAAGATCAGTTTGCAGGCTTTGGTTCGTATTCAAATTTTCAAATCGGACTGACTGATGGTGAGAATGATATTGACACATTACGAGCTGGCTTCCCCGAACAAAGGGTTTGGCTTGCCGGTGAGCATTGCACTACGCCATCATTGCTTGCCACCATTGGAGGAGCCTATGAATCTGGACAGCATGCAGCAGAACTAGTAGTAGGTTCATTAAAGTAATATATGTATATAGACGTTTAAAAGGGTAACTTTTGTTTGGTGCCTCACCAGTAAAATTGTGGTGCTTATATAATCCGGCGGGTTCCCATTAGGGTATAAAAATAAGAGCCACAACACGTCGCAGTTATGCGGACCACGCTAACCACAAAATTTTTAACCGCTGAAGTGGCCCTTTTTTCTTTTTTTTTTTTCTCTTTTCTCTTTTTCTTTACACTTTGTCAAAACATTTCTCATAACACAATGCCTTTCGGTGATCTCTCATCAGCTGCTGGTAAGATATTATTTTATAATATTTATTTATTTTTGAAGATTGCATTGAATGTGTCCGCATTGGTGTCTTCTAAACAGTTGGTCGAAGAAATTTTTTTCTTACAATTCATTTAGGTCTTTTGACCCTTAACAAATTCCTTTTGAAGGAATCCTTCATATCTGGGTAAGTCCTTTTTTTTTTCTTTATCTTGATTGTCAATGGATGGTATGGAGAACATCTTGGAAATGAAAAGAATTGTAAGATCGAAATTGTTTTTTTACTTTGATTTTTTTTTGGGCAAGATTTCTCTTTCCATGCAGTTTCAACCAGTATGAAACAGATAACTTTCAAATTTTTTTTTTAATGATGAAAACTTTTGGTCCGTGTTTATGATAGCGGCTTAAGACCCCGCAATAGAATGAATACACAACCAATTTGTTCACATTTTCTGAAATTTTATAAAAAAAAATTACTTGGATTTATTTGTTTTGTTTGACGGCATAAATGATTTTTTTTTTTGGATTTAAATCTAATGAGAATTATTAGATTCGAGCCATCCCAGGCCGATGCCATTGTTTTCAAGGCTGTTGGCTCTGCCCCTGATGCTGAGAAGTACGTCAACGCTGCACGCTGGTACGCCACCATTGCTTCGTACTCTGCTGAGGAATCTGCTGCTCTGCCAGGTGATGCTTCCGCTGACGTCACCACTTTCGGCCCTGCTGTAGTTGAAGAAGTTGCCGCTCCTGCTGCTGCTGAAGCTGAGGAAGAAGACGAAGAGGATGTCGACCTTTTCGGCTCTGATGATGAGGAAGAAGATGCCGAGGCTGAGAAGTTGAAGGCTGAGCGATTAGCTGAGTACGCTGCTAAGAAGGCCGCCAAGGGTCCCAAGCCTGCTGCCAAATCGATCGTCACTCTTGATGTTAAGCCATGGGATGACGAGACTGACCTTGACGAATTGTTGGCCAATGTCAAGAACCTTGAGGTTGAAGGTTTAGTCTGGGGTGCTCACCAGTTTATCGCTGTTGGTTACGGTATTAAGAAGCTTCAGATCAACTTGGTTGTTGAAGACGATAAGGTTTCTCTTGAAGACCTCCAAAACCTTATTGAGGAAGACGAGGACCATGTGCAGTCTACTGATATCGCTGCCATGCAGAAGTTGTAAACTAACTTTCCCTGAAATGAATTCTTTTTTTTTTATTTTTTTTTTTTTGTGTAATGATAAATGGGTAGTCTTTTATAGTTTGTTTTAATTTAAAAATTTGGTGTTTTGTTCGTTCTCTGTTTGATTCTATCCAAATTATATTTGCAAGTTTACTATAATGCAAACTGGTCAACAACTTACATTCATCTTTACATTGTATATTTTATTTTTTTTTTACTGGCGTAGCTTGTCTTTTTATTATTATTATTATTATTATTATTTTTCATTTTATATTATTTTTAGTAGATTAAATTAAGCATCATTTAAAA
This sequence comes from Lipomyces japonicus, assembly GCF_038497905.1. NCBI lineage: Eukaryota > Fungi > Ascomycota > Lipomycetes > Lipomycetales > Lipomycetaceae > Lipomyces > Lipomyces japonicus. The sequence continues at coordinate 95,602 of NW_027117839.1, read as the reverse complement.
ACAACTCTTTTTTTTTGAAATGGCTGCTTTAATGTCGATAAATAACTATTTATTAATAGTTATGTGATAATAAATGTTGATCGTACAATGACATGTATTGCGTAGTGATATGAATTCTGAAATGTACGACTCAATTGAACATACGCTTTATTAAAAAATACTTTGCATATTTTAATATAACAAATCATCAGTCAAATGCTTTCATGTAACGCCGGACGTAAAATGGTGTAAATTAGAGTCCAGACACTCAAATTACTTGAACTGGGCAAGGAAGAAGGAGCAGGTGGCTTGACGAGATAACAATGAGATGAGTGAGACCCCGTACTCAGCAGCAAGCCACTAAATAATAAACAATATCACAAAAATGATCTCGCAAACTAATATGCGAAATTAATGATCATCAAGGCTGACATTCACCTTCAAAAAGCAAAATCAAGGTACAGCAAGAAACCCCAGTCAAATCGTTTAACCGTTCAGGCCCGTATTGTACTATTTTGCTGTTTATACATGGCTATTTTAAAGTGGTATTAAATAAATTATTCAAAGGTACATTTTAGTTAAATTCTGTATTGAATTTTATGCGAACATACTATTCCCAAATCACAAAAGGAAAAGTAGCACAAATGACAGCATTTCTGTAATCATCTTATTACAGTCAAAAAGAAAACTGCTTTCAAAACATTTATTACATGAAGTTATCGTCGATAATGTCGTACCCTAAGCGATCGAGCACCGTAAGTGCATCTGGATTTCCCTTGAACGGGTCACCTTTAAATGAAACAAACCCCGGTGGCCTTTGTCGTTTAAAATGCTCTTCTCGTATCTTAGCCACCCGATCTTCTTCCTCGACATCGGCAAGATTAATATTTCCATAACCCTTCGCCTGTAAATCGAGTTGCCTTTTCGCAACACTCCTTTAACTTTCGTAGCCCCCCCTGGTATTCCCGCATCTTGGCCCTTCCTCTTCTTAAAAGTGCGCCTTTTTTCATTTGTGCTCGTTGTTATGATCCTCCGCCGGCCATTGGCAGTGACACTAATGGCCGTCTTATCCATAGGAAAAATTAAAAACCGAGAAATCAATCAAAACAACGACCTGGCAAACCTTCCGTACAAAAACTCTGGGCGACATTGAGTAATAGGATGCGCCAATGTGTTATGATAGAGCACTCCCAGATCTCATGACGGCTCCATCATGTGGACATAAAATCCAGCAGAGTCTTTTGGATAGAACACGAATATTTGGTTATCAAATGCTGCATGAACATCTGATCTGAGCAACATCAAATTCCCTTGGTCTTCCAGTAACGACTCATCCTGACGGCGATAATTGTCGTTCCAACAAAACATTTCATTTCTGAGAAACCATCCTGACTCAGCCCGTGGAATAATATGAGCAATCTGAGTTCCTGTGTAATGTGCCGTTATCCGGCAGACTTCATCTCTTGTACGGACGGCGTCTGCAGATGTTACCGGAGCAACTGAGTGTGCATCATGCTCTGGCTGTAAACCCCTGGTCCACAAAGAAGGCAAAGAAGATGGGAATTTCCAATCCTCGAAACACGTCACAACTGGCCAATTTGCACTTCTCCGACCTATTTATTAAACGCAAGGTCAATTAAATAATATTCAGACACCTTTTCGTGGCAAGTGATGCCAATAATGTCCACTAGCCAAAACGTTTTCGGGCTGAGGTTTTACCCGATTTAATCCTCTGCGATCTGTGGCCAGCCATCCATCGTTTCTATTATCTGCGATGATGGCGCACGCATCCATAAGAAGTGAGAAATGAAGTCCCCCCGAGATGTGATCAGGAGCATATATTGTAAACAGTAAATCTGTTTTTTCATCGTAGCCAGGGTGATGTATGTAGATGTAGTGCCTGGTCGAATTCACATCTGCTAAATAACGAAAAGCTTCATCGGCTTGTATGTCGACTCGATCCCGGTGCTGGATCGGGCCATAAAAAGACATTTTCTTGCGAATTTAGCAAACAAGACCGAGAGCAAACCAGATTACCATAAATATGATGCAACGTAAGTTTTTAGTAAAAAAACAAGAACAAAGCACAAAGTCTGAACATGGAGACTCGTTACTGTGACGTAATAGCATCCGATATCCACGTGGCGTGGTTTTTTTGATGAAATCACTGCAGCAGAATTTTTTTTTACAGTGATTGTAAAGTACTAAAGATAGCTGATCAATTTGAAATGAAAACTGGGGAGCAATGCAAAGCTTGCAAGCTTCATATCTGAAAATGTTCGGTTCAATTCAATGACTGGAATGGTGTGGACTCTAATCTGTTTTTAAACGCGTCTCACGCATTGCGATATGTTGTCAAGCATATCGTGTCACAAAAACGGATGGTGGAACGAAGTCAAAAAATGTGAGGCAACATCAAGAAGCACATGAAAAGCAATGGCACGTAGGATGAATTGTGAAGGCCAGAAGTAAAGGGCGGAAAAAAAAAACTTGACAGTGTTATGCTGTTAATTGGCGAAGATCGATCAACAAAGCCGGAAGGGGATGTGGAGGCGAGTGTGCTAACTTTGGGACGATGACCAGAGAAAAGCTAAAAGGAACATCCGTATAAGCACAAGACAAGACAAATGAACAAGAATTAAACCATTACGATACAAAAGTATACAAAGTGAATCGGCATCTTTTGGGATCCCTTTTTTTCGTCACAAACGAAGCAAATGCAGAACAAAATTAAAAAATTAAAATGGTTCAAGTATCGAAGATATCACTTCTTAATGTAATGATTTGCCTCTACATGCATATATTCTGTGTTTGATGCCAATTTTCGCCAACAATGAAGTCATGCGGGGAAAAGACAAAACTACAACACGACCAAACGACCAAACGAAATAATCCTAATATCTTGCAAAAAAAATATTTTTATCAAATGTTAATCTACCTTTTTTGACTCTAAAGTAGGCTTTCGCGCTAATCTTAAAAACTCGTGAACCTGTCTAAGCAAAAAGAAAACGACAAACAACACTAAGATTGATGCAATAAAAATAGTTGCCCGTTGGTATTTCGTCGTGAGATCCAACAACTAATGAGGTTTGATCCAATGGTCAATACTATCTGTTTCAAAGTCAAGATGCTCAAATTAACTTACCGGATACGGAAATACTTTGTTGTGACGGTAAACTTCATGCACCCAAAGCCTAGAAATATTCAAGTTGTTCAGCAAATGGAAACAAAAAAAATAAATCATGTGCTCATTTAAATCATTTACCAATATCCAACACCAGCTGTAGCGTAAATCGTGAAAGCATTAATGTTATTAATTTCCCAATTTGGCGAATATGCAAGATAATCAATAAGCAATGCAATCGCAGGAAACCCATGAAGACCAAAATCAATATAAACAGGAAGAAAAACAGTCAAGTCATTTGGAACAACCAGGCTTCTATCAATCTAAGAAAGAAATGTCAGCTATATAAATATGTATTCAAGACTTGATGAAACCATACCAGACAAAGACCACCATAAAGAACCGAAATTAAAACTTCAACAGGACATGAAACTAAAAGAATACGATTCTTGACCAATAGTAGTTCAATTGATCCAGTCAAATTGGCAAAGAACCCGAGAATGACGGTCAGATAACTTGCCGTAACGCCTAATGGATTTGCCACAGATCAGTCATTGACAAGCATAGAATTCACAAAAAAAAAATACTCACCAAGATTAGTCAAATACTGAAATTGACCACTGCAAAATAATTTATTCATGAGCGAAATTATACATTGAACAGCAAAAAAATTTGACTTACCCATAACGTCGCCCGTCAGGGAGTTGTCTCGACAACAAAAAGAAGAAATCAACCTGAAACACCACAATCGCAATTAGGTACACTACCGTAGATTTTGATTTAAATCTCGGCCGGGAAATAGTACTAGTAGTCATATTTGCAATTCCCGTTTAAAATAATGTATATTTGGTTAACGTTGTCGGGGTATACTTAACGGGTACTGGTCAGGGGGTCAAAACCGCATTTGGAAAATGGCACATGAAGGCCCCTGGTTGAGTTATTACGGTTTTATTCCATTGAAATCGTTCAAATTAGAAATTGTAATACGTGGGATTTTATTTAAACTACTTTCATGAAATAGAATGCCATAAAAAAATGATTGCTAGAAGAGTGAGAACCTGGAGTCCGTAATGTCACAAAATACCGTTCTGGGGTGAAAATGTAAACAAATGACGTTTTCCCTTTCTTCCTACGCGCTCTCGATCGCATTTCCTCTGCCATTTATTTTCAATACATACAATTCACTAATATACATCGTGTCTTTCACTTAACTTATCTAATTGTTTTTTATTTGATTGGAAATTTGTTATTAGAATTGCTTTTTTTGAGCCGTGTGGTATGATCTTGAATTGGGACGATGACGGGCCATGCCGGAAATATCACACTGGCATGGCCGAGCCAATAACCACTATGATTAATTGGTACATGACATACAACGTATTTGTTTTTGTTGCCTATGTTATTTATCGATACAACACATTAGGTCTTACCGTCTCGACCAATGATCGCACTAAGGACCAGATTTTTTGTGCCGTGCCGGATCTGTCTACCGATGACGATCATAAAAGCAACCTCAGAGTTTTCAAATCAACAAAGTCACATCAATGCCTTGACGAAACCAATGCTTTATCTCAAGTGTCACTACGGGATTCATGTTTTTATAGGAATATCGATTTTGACGAATATTGTCTTGACTGCCTGAACACAAATTTCTCAGCTCCTGAGTGCTTGCATGGTGCTATCATGGCAATCAAATTTTTAGTTTTAAATGAAGGTCATGCGAATAGTCAATTGCATAAAATGGTGTTAAAGGCCATATTTTTTGGATTTTCATTAATGACTCCAGCTTATAATTTAATTGCCAGAGGTATTCGCCAAACTTGCCGCTGGATTAATCATCATATTTTTTTTGCCTCCCTGTTGTTTGAGACAGTGAAGATCTCATGGATCACAAAGTCAGAGATTCTTGCAGAAAAAACATTCTTCATAGCAAAGCGACGGCTCTCTTGTATTTCCCGACTTGCGACCGCGCTTACTTGTCACATACTTCCGTTTTGGCCAAGACTGTATAACGGTTTATTAAAACCTCTCCAGATTATTTGCAGAATAGCAAGAGTCTTGAAAGCTATTGTTAGGCGTGAATGGAACCGATTACATTCATTCGTTTATAAAATTCACGCATCAACCGCTAACTCGGTCATCTTTATAATACGCAGTGCATCTAATTTCTATAAAATTTGGAAATCAGCGATTTTTTTCATATTAGGATTGATAACTTGTTTTGTGTTTTACCGCCTGGAGACCATTATTACCAACATTACCATTTGCTTTTCCAGATATCAAAGTTTAGGTTATAATCTTCTAATTAAAAGATATCATTTACCTATCACAATCTGTTTGATTTCTGTTGTATATTTCATTGCATCCGGCAAGTTTTCGAGTCATAATTTGGAAATTACTGGAATACGTATGTAGATTTCACATTAATTTGATTTATCTTGCTAGACTGACATATAATAGCTGATGTTGATTGGATTCCTGGATTAGACGTACAGAAGAAGACGAGCAAGGTTTTCATAGCGCAAAATTCAAATCAGTTGGAGATGTCAAAAACCGCAAAACGTTCGGTTACTGACAATTTTTTTAATTTCACTACTTGGATGCGGTATAGAAATTACGATGTACCAAGTTCAGTGCAAAACCGCAATAACGCAGCTTCATGTGCGACAAAAGTTACATTTTTATTAGATACATCGCAAATGCCTTTTAAAATTCCCAAAGATAGGGTGTTAAATTTGAAAACGGTACCTCCTTGTGTGAATATGGTGAAAACAGCGGATGCGATGAAAACATTGCCGGAAATTGCTACACTCGGTCGAATAGTTAATCAAAGAAGTATATTGGAACAGAAAGCAACCGAATTCACAGCAGTATTGCAACATAAAGGAGCCATTTTGCATAAACAGTCAAGTCACCCAAGTCAAGTTTCTTTGCCGCCAAAAGAACTGATCCACTTTCCGGAGATTATCACGGTCGGACCGGTATCAAGGAACTTGAATGCACAAACCATGCAACTCAATGTGATTAAATATTTTGTATGCTTTGAATCAAAGAACAAATATAGAATTATGGAACATCATAATCGAGCCAAAAAAAAGATGAAGCCAAAAAGGAAAAAAATTTTAAATTCAATAAATAATGGAGAATAAGTACCCGTGACAAGTATTATGCAGAATGTATAGTTAATAATAACAATAAATTAATAATGATAATATAACTACTTAATGGTTGTTATTCTTGTACGCGTTGGTTTTTTTAGATATAATGCATCGTTATATTACGTCACAGTAACCATGAAGCATGATCATCACAGCCACCATGTTCGGACTTTGAATATTTATAGCTATCTAGTATGCCCCCGATCTCCTTTGCTAAATCCGCAAGAAAAATGTCTTTTTATGGCCCGATCCAGCACCGGGATCAAGTCAACATACAAACCGATGAAGCTTTTCATTACTTATCTGATTTGAATCCGGTTAGAAACTGCGTCTACATACACCACCCTGGCTGCGATGAAAAAACAGATTTACTGTTTAGGTTATATGCTCCTGATTACATCTCGGGAGGAATTCATTTCTCACTCCTCATGGATGCGTGCGCCATCTTTGCAAATAATAGAAACGATGGATGGCTAGCTACTGATCGCGGAGGATTAAATCGTGTAAAACCTCAGCCCGAAGATGTTTTGGCCAGTGGACATTATTGGTATCACTTGCCACGAAAAGGTATCTGAATATTAAGAAGTTCTTGTAAACTTTTTAATTGACCTTGCATGCAATAGGTCGGCAAAGTGCAAAATGGCCTGTTGTGACGTGTTTCGAGGATTGGAAATTCCCTTCTGTTATGCCTTCTTTGTGGGCCAAGGTTCCAGAGCCAGATCATTTTTGTGCTAGTCCCCATATCGGAATATTCAGGACCCTGTCTGATAACGGCACATTGCACAGATATTCATGTCGCTCATATTATCACACCGGCAGAGTCAGAGTGGTTTTTTAGAAATCGCATGTCTCGCTGGAACTACGATTACCTCCTTCCAGCAGAGTCGTTACTGGAAGACCAAGGGAATTTGATGTTGCTCAGATCAGATGTTCATGCAGCATTTGATAACCATGCGTTTGTGTTATAGTCAAAAGATTCTGCCGGATTCTACGTGCACATGATGGAGCCGTCACGCGACCTTGGCGTGTTGTATCACAACACCTTGACGCGTTCTATTGATGAATGTCGCCCAGAATTGTTGTATGCAAGGTTTGCTTGGTCCTTGTTTTCACTGATTTCTGACTTTTTAAATTTTCCTATGGATAAAAGAGTCATTAGTGTCACTGACACAGGGCGGCGGCATGTCATCGCGAAGACATTTGAAAAAAGCCACAATCTCAGAAACAGTACAAGCCAAGGCGAGACGCAGGAATACTAGTTGAGATACCAGGAAAGGCTGCCAGAGTTATAACGACAGGCGAAGTGTTAAGAATACGTTAACCCTGGCGATACCGAGGAAGAAGATAGAATTGCCAAGATACGAGAAGAGTATCTAACGACAAAGGCCAACAGGATTTGTTCCATTTAAAGGTGACCCATTTGATGGAAATGCAGATGCAATTACTATGTTGGGGGCGCTTAGGGTATGACATTGCCGACGAACGCTTTGTGTAATAAGTGTTTGACATGAAATTTCATAAATTACCTGATTTTGTTTTACTGTTATCAGTGCATGCGTCAATGACGGTCCCGTACTACAAATATTGAAAACACAAAGTGGCACGATAAGGTGAGGAGGAGTGTATGAGTGGAGTAAAACTGGCAAGTTTTTTTTTTCTTTTTTGTTTCTTTATATTTTTCCTCCGTGTTCGTTTAAGAGTATATATTTCGTGTTGCAGAAGTCCTGACAGTGGAAACATACTCATGAAGTTCTGATGAGTGTACCATGAAAACGTTCAAGTATTGAAACAACGCGTAATAATCAGCCACAAAATCATGCAGAGCGGTTAGTTGCAACCATTCTAACAATCTCTCGCCTCCGAATCTGCTGCGATGTCATAGGTATTAAATTATCTAAATAAAAAACAATTATTTAACTTATTTTATTAATTTCTTAGTTCATTTTATTGCATGTTGGTTATATAATTTTTTAAAAAAAAACTTAAAATTACACAAACTGTTTAATAGTTAACCAAAACGTTTGGTCCTTTCAGGTAACCTTAGGATCACAAACAAACAAAGACAAAAAACAAGACGGATAATAACAAAAAGAACAATATACCCAAAAACACAGTGCAAAGGCAACATTTCTTATTGAGAAGGCTTCCAACGGAGGTTTACCCCGAGCCCGGACCAAAACTCGAGTTCGCAACCTTCAAACAATGCCACGTCGACGGACTTGCCGTCAACTTGACTTTGCACCGACTGGACGGTCTCATTTTCAGTATTTTCGAGACTTGGCAACACGAGTGAATATTCTTGCAAAGGTGGATTTTTAATTTTAGAAATCAAAAACCGGCGCGAGACTGATTCGTGCACGAACTCGTTTGTTACTGTCGCTTGATCTTCACCAATGTTTTGTTGCCTGATCCTGATCTCAGGCATATAAGAGTTATAGCATCGACTCTTCTTACCTAATATCCGATAGAGAATACCAATCAAGCCAGCGTAGTTGTCAACAAAGGGGCCTCGGTAATATGCTAACTTATTAGTCAACTCAATCTTAGCTGCAATCCTCAAAGTTTGGTCACCCTCGGAATTGCCCGGCAAGATCGTCTGCTTTAAGTAGTCCCAATCAATTTTCAATAATAATTGAAGCTGTGTTGCCATCCAAATCAAGGGACCATCAGAAAGTACGTTCGGGTTGCCATTTGCCGGATCCAGCAAGTTCGTGCCGTTGACCACGTGGTTCATGTCACCGCCGCCGACATTCAGGTGCATGCCATTGAACCACACTTGCTTGAACTTGTCTGGCGGATGATTACCGTCTTTTGGAAAAAACCACAAGGTTGATTTAAACAACCTGCGAGTCTCATCAAGCGAGAGAGCGTGGAACGCATGCTTGACGAGCGGGCTCAATTTTTGATCGAGAAACGCGTAATGACTGGGTAGAGGCCCTAGCGCGCCAACCGTGTCGAAGCAGCCAATCGCTTGTACAGTCACATCTTCAGGTAATTTCAGTTGCTTTTCTTTATGAAGTTTTTGTTTCTCGGCAATCAGATCATACGAACCCGGTACGTGCTCCACCCTGAGACCGCCCCGCATGTATGCATCAAAACAGACATCAAAATTAGACATGCCATCTTTTGTGAGCAATCCGAAATCCATCATGAACCCACACAAGGCACGGACCATGTAAGCTCCACGCGAAAATCCAATAAAAAAGACCTCGTCGCCTTTGCTATGGTTGAGCGCAATGAACGCGTACGCCTGGCGCATTTGGTAGAGGATGCCGGTTCCAAACGCACCACCGAGTACTTTATCGACCAGCAAAATGCCAGTCGACCCCACGCCTTCCTGGTAAAAAACGACTTGCTGGACGTTATTGTCATTGCGAGTATCAAGTGTACTAATAGCACGAGAAAGACGGGCCACGTTGCTCGGATGCACCGTCGTCTGTGTGAGCGAATCAAGCCATGTTCCGTCACAGAGCACGACCAAGCGTTTGTACAATGGCTTATTATTGTCAGATGAAACCATGCGATGCAATTGCTATAAGGACAACAGCTAAAGTGAAAGAATTAATTCCATTTGAGGTCAACTGCTTTCAGATAACGCCTTAGTATCTCAGGGGTATAATTGCCATTAAGGTTCTTCATATTAAGCTTCAGTGCCTTGAAGAAATGAATTTTAATGCGATCGTATTAATCATAACTTCTATCGTTCTAGGTATGTGGACTTTTGAACGTAGTGGTGGAAACATCTGTTGAAATTCATAATTACATATTCCTTCATTATCTACGCAATTTGAGTCGTTGCGGTAAGCAAATAAACAATATGACTAATTTATCGACATGAGTTATAACTATCAACTAGTAGCTGACTTTAGTTTTTAACGTTTAATTAAATTTAATTCTGTGATTAATGGGTTTAGGAGGTAGAATAATAGTTTTATAGTTCATGCATGACATTGTAACAGGGTACGGAAATTCGCGGCCTGTATGGTTAGTTGACATAGTTGGTTGACATATATTTTACAATTAACTGAATTTAACTTAGTTTTATATCACAAGTCTGTATAGCTAACTATATAAACCATTAATCTAATTAGTACAAATTTGCTTTAGTTCTATAACAATATACATGGCAGTCAAAAAAAAAAAAAAAAATGCATCAATTCATCGGGTTCGAGAATGTTGTAGTTACAATAATCTAAAGTTGTTGACTACATAAGAAAAAGACCGTTGATTCAAGAGAAGTTTGGTTAATTTTGAAACCCAAAGTTGGGTTGTACCTTCGAAACTGAGCTGCAGCAAACAATAGTAGGAAACATGGCATTCAAAAAAAAAAAAAAAAAAAAAAAAACACAACTAGCACAACTAGCACAACTAGCGCACAAATTTAACAAAGTCGCCAGTCTTAAAGTTCATGCATGAGTAAACTTGAGAGCTCAAATTGACAATTTTTGGGTATAGTACATTAACATTTAAAGACTTAATGAAGAATAAATTGGCAGTATTGGCGAACTTTAAGTAAAGCAATCATCCTTTAAGTACAATACAATATTTGTAATCATTGATACACGTATTTATTGGATATACTCTTGTTCCGTATGAATGTCATAATATAACAAAAGCAAAAATTTTCCATTTTTTTTAAAAAAAAAAATAATGTAGCAAAAACTTTTTGGTTCCGTTAAACACTTTTGATCACAATAATGGGTTGTCTCTTTTGGGAGCTAAGCTTCCTTCCACTCTAAGTGCAGCCTCAACTTTTTTCTCATCACTCATATTTGCAGGATCCTGAATTCCATAACCTGGATCATGTTCAGCCGTATCGGGTGCATGTCCGATTGACATTCCAACTCGAATCAAGGTCTCTACCGAATCCTTTGAATTGTTAGCAAGATCTGAATCGAAAGTTAATTTGCCCTGTTGAAAAAACAATAATAACGTGCTACCACCAAACTGGAAATACCCCAGTTCATCAGTTCGCGTGACAGTTTGTTCTTCCTCTGCCGTGATCACGGTGGAACCAACCATCATGGCACCGACGCAGACAACAATCACTCTACCAAACGCCTCAGTTTCAATTGGCACAATCACTCGAACGTTCTCTCCATAAACGTCCAAGTCTGACCTGATAGCCATCGGGTTCACAGTATAGTAAGCACCATCAATAACTTTGGGCTGGCCAATAACACCGTCGACTGGAACATGAAAACGATGATAGTCCTGTGGAGCAAGCCTGAAGATGCCCATGGAACCACCAGTAAACAAATTCACGTCATCCGGATACGCTTTCCCAAACAATCTTTCAAGACTAAATTCTCTACCTTTAATCCAGATCTGGGTGGCAAGACTAATTTTATCAAACACGACCGTCCTGCAATCTGCGGGAGAAACCACAATTTTTTTGTTTTGCGGTGCAGCACAAGGGCGCGCACCAGGCACAAGCTGTCGATAAAAAAATTCATTAAAAGATTTAAACTCATCAAGGGGTTTTAAAACGTCAGATAAATCTAACTGATGAAACTCAACAAATGGTTTTATGCTCTTGACAGACTTTGGATCATCATATTTTTGGCCTTGCTTTATGCTTAACGATGTAAGCAACTTCCGAACTGAAAATTAGTTAGATGATATTTGAGATAAAAAAAAAAAAATTGCATACTTCTCTTGCGCTCCATCTCTCTGCTCCTCAAGCCTTTATAAAGTAATCTGATTCCAAGTCTCACATACAAACTCATACGTTCTTCAAAGATATACCCAGTAATTCGATCTTGCACCAAGATGTTCGCCGAGTTTGCGCCTAATTTATATCCACCATATGTCACTTTGGACACAACATTTCCTACCCACTTGCGTCTTGCTTGTTCGGAAGTTACATATAACGAGTCCTTGGTGACCATGTCAACCTGCTTCCAGTTTTGAGATGCACATGTGGCTAAATGCGTGACCACATCTATTTCCGAGCGCCTGCCAAGTCTTGGTTGATGGCAAAGCGGACATTCCGATATTCTGATCACTCTTTCCGGGCCGTTTTCATCAATCTCCTCATAAAAATAGTCGTCTCTGCTGTTGCCACTTGCCGGTACGGCAGAATTTATAGATGAACTAGAAGCACTTGAATCAAACTGGACATTATTCAAATCCGGTTCTAGCCCTGTCAAAGTAGTATCCTGATCTTCACTTTCGACTTCGCGATCGGGATCGGGATGGTCCGGGCCATGGATAACCGGTGGCACTAAATTATCGGTGGAAGGAGAAACTGAATTAGCCGATGAAAATTGAGAATGGTTGTCTTTTTGGACCTGGTCTTCAAAGCACATAATTAGCTCATCATATGTCAAATCCTGATCAAGAGGTTTATCAAATCTCGCCCAGAAGCCATCAACAGTATTATTGTGTAACGTAGAAGCCAAAGATTCCAAAAGAAGACCTAATTCATAACGAGAAATCTCTCCTGAATCATCAACGTCGTATTTACGCAACAAGTATGACCAAAACTGCTGTCGCAAGGCAGCATATGGAACATATTTTGCATTGAAATGAATAATTGGGCTATGTTTTTCCTCCCAACGAGCCTTATTTTTTAAAGTCAACGGAATGCGATATTCGGTCGTGACTTGTGAAACTGATTCATCTGCAGCCACAGGAATTGATGACTGAGCAGAAGAAGAAGTCAAGTGAAGAACCGATAGCCTACTCGGACTTCTTTCCCTAAATGCCTTGATGGTTTCCAAACTTGGTGATGGAATTTTATATAAGCCAGTCTGGGAATCAGGTTGTGGTGCGCCCTTAATAATGCTGCTAACCGGAAATGTGGCATTAGCAACGAAATCGTTGTTGGATAACGCATCTTGATCAATCACTGAAAAATTGAACAGAAAGCCTTGCTCATGACGTAGCACAGGGAAGAGTACTTTCTCGTGATATTCAGGATTCAAAGAATGCTTCTGGACTTCCGTACGGACAACTTTCTTGCCAAACGAGACAATGACGAACGGATCCATATCGAACCCGGTTCTGGTAACATTTCTCTCCGGAGGCAAATCAGTGACCTTGACAACTTCAAAAAACAATACTCCTACAACGTCCTCTGCCGAGCCAACATTATATGGATGCAAACTTTTTCGACGGCGTAAACGCAAGCGCCGTCTTCTGCGCTGCTTTGCCAATTGTTGAAAAACTGGCTTGCCAGTGGAAACCAAGTTGTCATTTTGAATCCCATCATCTTCACTGTATTGCACACTATCTGTGTCTGATGATGACGGTTCTTGTAGCTGAACGTATGGATCGAATTTGGGGACTAGCGTACGCCATTTAGAGAGTAATAACTCATTAGAAGCTTGCGCATCGTCAGGATCTGAGAGCGATAGCCTGACAAATATCGAGCCTTTCACGTAATTGGATTTTCTTCGTGCACTATACAGTTCGACCCAAAATCCACTAAACAATAAAAAAAATTGGATATCAGGTTAATGGTATGGTTCTTAAATATAACAATTACAAATAACCTACGTGTTATCCAATGTGTCTCGGACCAAATTGGTAGTCCCGAATCGTTCTTCAAGAGATATATCAAAAGATCCCAAGTAATCTTTTCTAAAAACGTCCTTGTCCCAAACGGTGCCTTCAAGAATGAATTCGGAGTCAACATGGTAAAGCCCGATTTTAAATGACGCGTTCCACTGTGGGTTTAATGTCTTTGAAATAGCTTGCGTGGATACTCTGGCATCATCTAGTTTGACCACCGCATACTGCAAATGTATTAGCATAAAAACCTTCTTATCATGATGCTCGCAGTCGGCATACTGGATCGCTGGTTCCTCCTCGATCTTTTGCTGCAAGATTATTCGCCTATTAGGAGTGTTAGTCAGTTTTTACGGTTTTCCACGTACCAAAAAAAAAAAAAAGAAAAGACTTTTATTTAATTTTAAAAAAACAAAAAAAATACGGACCTCAATTAATTCAACATTGAGAAACAAAATTGGATCAAGAGAGGCTTTCGGGGACTGACTCCGGCTAGGAGCCGCCGATGAACTGGCTGACCTGGTACCACGTTGGCGACGGCCCAAGATGGAGAGCGGCATCAGATGCTAGAATGTTACCAAGAGTGCCTATGAGGCTTGATATGAAAACAAAAACAAAAAAAGGTAGCGCCTTAATGAATATTTGTTTAGACAACCGAGGCGTGAAAAAGCGTTTCGCTTGACATTTGCCCTGGGCCGAAACGCAATGACGTTGACATCATCTGATGAGCGCGCCAGTATCAAAAATAGAAGCCGACTACGTACAATCCAAATTATCTCCTGCTTAACAAAAAACAAACAAGAACTGTGCAAAAAGCAAAAGCAAATTGTCTTTATGCTCAGTGTCCATATATATTCATATATATATATATATATGTATAGGTTTGGACAGGATAAAATACATTAGATCTGTCATATAGGTGAGTATGTAATAAGCCGCAGGTGAATAACCTAATGCGCAATCTATTCATCAACCGTTTTATATCCATTTTTTTACTCATATGTAGTTGTAATTATTATTTTAATGTATTAATTATTTTAATGTATTAATTATTTTAATGTATTAATTATTTTAATGTATTAATTATATTATTATTATTTAGCGTAAAGAAACGTTATTTAGTACAAAGTAACATTTGCTTTTGGTGTTAACTGCAAAAATGCAACATTCCGGTAATACACCAGGCTGAATTCAACATAACTATACAATAAATACTTTTGTACCCCATGAGTCCCGTAATGAAAATGGTTGACGCGTGATGTAATGTAAAAACACGCAAAAAAAAAATAGACGATTGACGTGCATTGACGTGCTTGAATGAGCACAAGGCTGTGGTTGAAAAAAATGTTGGACATAAACATCAGCAGAGATTTTCTATTTATTCGTTATAATGATACACAAGATAGTTGGGCAACCCATATGCATGATAGCTTAATCTTTTTGCCATTTTGGCAAAGCCTTCAGATTCTATTAAATGATAGAATGAAAATGACGGAAACATGGCACCGTCTCTGTGGACTTCAGCCTTGACCAGTAAAGCCGTACTAGGAAATGAGTTAGCGTTCCGTTAAATGTGCAAACTTTAAAAAGAAAAATGTAATGTAAGCAAGAACTTACGCTCCGACGCCGTCCAACTCGATTTCCTCGTCCTTGTCGTTTCCAGGAACATATTGATAAGCCATCAACGTTCTATATGTGGCCATCTCAGCATACCCTTCAAAAATCACGTCATCATCACCCATGCTCCTTGCAAGTTCTAGCGCGGTATCACTGTCCTGCCAACTGTTGAAATCATAAGCTCTGATCTTATTCTCACCATGATCAGTATATCTCTGATAGCAATTGGCGACAATAATAGGTTTGTTATGCGCAGCCAAATCCTGAATCAAACTCGGCGGCGACTCGACAATGTCGGCGTCCAGCCAAAGAATCCAACTGGTTCCGGCATTAATAGTTGTGGTAAAAAGTGAATTGCGGGCGATTGCCATAGCAGCACGTCGTTCCTTCTGACCACTAAGCGCATGCCTGTCCTTCTCACTCTGCGAGAACGGACTGTCAAAATCTTGCCTTAGGATCGTGACTTTTGCAAATCGATTCTTCTTGGGACCAGTTTGAATCTTCTTGACAGCTTCCTCGAGTCTCTGAAGCGCACTGTTCCCTTCTCTGCCCCTGGGAAGAATAAAGCCCAATTCGATCAGTTCATGAGGATAATTAAGCGCAACAAGATTGTTCCAGTACTCGTCGTAGAACCGGGCGATAGGAGTGAGAACAAGAACACGCTCTTGATTTTTGAAAGAACTCGAAGTGGCTCCAAGACTATTCATCTGATAGCGCGTGATCGAGTTCTTTCCGCCGGCAGAAGGTGGTGGCCGCCGGCTTGCCTTTGATGATGAGGACGATGCGGAGATGAGATAGAAAACTAAAAATAGTGCGGCACCCGCCACCGCGAGAAGAGTCCTGGGCCGACCACGAAAAAAATAGCGATTTGATTTGTATGCTGCCATTGCGGTCTAATTAAGAGAGAGAGAAAAAAAATGCTACAGTGTATTAATGAAAACTGGTGAAGGTGACACGACAACCTAACAAAGCTAGTCGGCGCACAAAGAACAGGTAAAAAGGCCGTGACGAACGCCGGGGAAAGGAGACTGAATGGCCGCACAACGCACTCACTCAAAGTGGAAAACTCTTGACACCAACGCAAGCGAGCAAAGTGTAGCCGTTAATTGGGAGGCCAAAGCAAGCAATTATCACTTGGCCGTGGGCAAAAAATCAGCGACGAACCCACGAATCTATATCCCCCCTGGTGCCAAAATAAATATTGATACTGCATAACTGGCACGGCAGTGTGACCAAAGCCTGCTCTGATAACGTGATTACTGAGTCAGCAGGCTGGTGGCACTTTGAGCAGCGCAAGTGCGGCACGGTTGGCGCACTTGTTCCGGTTCACCCCACGCCTTTAGTTTTAGCCTGTGCCGGGTGCCTCCAGCCCGACCGGTTTTTTCCCCCCCCCACCACGTCGAGGTTTTTTTCCGCTTCTTCTTTTTTTTTTTTTTTTTTCTTTCCTTTTTTCTCTGTCCTTGCACCCTCAATTCTTGCACTTCTCATTCACAATGTCTTTCGATAAAGTCGATACTCTTTCTATCAACACCATTCGTCTCCTTGCGGTAAGTCCGTCGTGGTCCGACAATCATTCATCATTGTCATGCATTTTACCGGCGCAACCGTGAATAGCTCAATTGGTCTGCGAATAGCTTCTAACGTCTTTTTTTGGCCTTTAATAGGTGGATGCCACGATCAAGTCCAACTCCGGTCACCCCGGTGGTATGTTTTTTGTTTTTTTTCTCTCATGCCGGCGCGGCTGCTGGCTAACACGCTGCAGCTCCCATGGGCCTTGCTCCTCTCGCACATGTCCTCTATAACAAGTTTTTGAAGTTCAACCCCAAAAACCCAAAGTGGATCAACAGAGACAGATTTGTGCTCTCTAACGGTCACGGATGCATGCTCCTCTATGCTCTCCTTCACCTCTACGGTTACCCACTTTCCCTTGATGACATCAAGAACTTTAGACAGCTCGGCTCCAAGACTCCTGGTCACCCCGAGGCTACTGACACCCCGGGTGTCGAAGGTGCGTTATTTTTAAAATCATTGATTTCAGTAACTAATTTTTTGTTATACAGTCACTACCGGTCCTCTTGGCCAGGGTATCTCCAACGCTGTCGGTCTTGCCATTGCCGAGGCTCACCTTGCCGCCCGCTTTAACAAGCCCGGCTTCACCCTGTTTGACAACTACACTTACGTCATACTCGGTGACGGATGCATCATGGAGGGTGTTGCCTCCGAGGCTTCCTCCGCTGCCGGCCATCTCCAGCTGGGCAAGCTGATCGCTTTCTACGATGACAACCATATCACCATCGATGGTGACACCGACCAGGCTCTCACTGAGGATGTCATTAAGAGATATGAGGCCTACGGATGGCACACTTTGCACGTCAAGGACGGTGACAACGACCTTGCCGCCATTGCCGCCGCCATCGAGGAAGCCAAGAAGGTTACCGACAAGCCTACCCTTATTAAGGTTACCACAACCATCGGTTTCGGCTCCAAGCTTCAGGGAACACACAGCGTTCACGGCAGTCCATTGAAGAAGGAGGATGCTGCTCACGTTAAGGAGCTGTTTGGATTCGACCCCAATGAGTCCTTTGTTGTTCCTCAAGATGTGTACGATAGCGCTGCCAAGCAGGCTGCTGCTGGTGCTGCTGCTGAGGAGGAGTGGAATCAGCTTCTTGTCAAGTACGAGGCCGAATACCCTGAACTCGCCAAGGATCTCAAGCTCAGAATTTCTGGCAAACTTCCTGAAGGTTGGGAGAAGGCCCTTCCTACTTACACCCCGGCTGACCCCGCCATTGCGTCCAGAAAGTTGTCTGAGACCGTCCTTAACAAAATCGCTGATGTTGTTCCCCAGCTCATTGGTGGTTCCGCTGATTTGACCGGTTCCAACTTCACCAGGTGGAAGACCGCTGTTGACTTCCAGCCTGCTTCTACTGGATTCGGTGATTACGCTGGCAGATATATTCGATATGGTGTCCGTGAGCACGGTATGGGTGCCATCAAGAACGGTATTGCTGCGTACGGTGGTTTGATTCCATTTGGTGGTACTTTCTTGAACTTTGTTTCTTATGCTGCTGGTGCCGTCAGACTTTCTGCTCTTTCCGAGCACCAGGTCATCTGGGTCGCCACTCACGACTCCATTGGTCTTGGTGAGGACGGTCCTACCCATCAACCCATTGAAACCCTTGCTCACTTCCGTGCCACTCCTAACATCAGTGTTTGGCGTCCAGCTGATGGTAACGAGACCTCTGCAGCTTACTACCAGGCTCTTACCGTGACCCACACTCCATCTATTCTTGCTCTTTCTCGTCAGAACTTGCCCCAGCTCGAGGGTTCGTCTATTGAGAAGGCTTCTAAGGGTGGTTACGTCCTCAAGGAGGTTGAAAATGCTGACCTTACCATTGTCTCCACTGGTTCCGAGGTTGGCCTTTCCGTTGATGCCGGAAAGATTCTTGAGGCTCAGGGTTTGAAGGTCAGAATTGTTTCTCTGCCTGACTGGCTTACGTTCGACAGACAACCAGAAGAATACAGATTGTCTGTGTTCCCTGACGGACACCCTGTTCTGTCCGTTGAGGTTATGACCACTCACGGTTGGGAGAGATACTCTCACGAACAGTTTGGTATCAACAGATTCGGTGCTTCTGGACCATACCTCGAGGTCTACGCTAAGTTTGGCTTCACGCCTGAAGGTATTGCCGAGCGTGGTTTGAAGACTGTTGAGTTCTGGAAGGGTGTGAATGTTCGATCTCCTCTCCGCAAGGCTTTTGCCCAGGTCAAGTAAATTAATTTTTTAGACAAGACTTTAAGATAAATAAACAATGAAAAATTGAATTAATTTCAAAGAAATAATATTTTAATGGTTGTTTTCATATTATTACAGTTTGCTAAAAAAAAAAAAAAATGAAAGGGATAATATCGCACTGGTTGTTTTAGAATCTTTGAATGAGTAATAATAATTTTAATATCATAAACCCTGTATAGTTAACGTACGAATTAATAAATTGAAGATGTAGTTATACACTACATTTGATGGAATACAGAACATCGTTTTTACCTGTTAACCCGGCAACCGCAAAATCAAAACAACGCGAATTTTGGCACCAAAGTGTCACTCCCGCACGACAACAGAAACCCTTAACCTGGGGGCAACTCCCTGAAAGCTCATCACCCACAACACGCGCCAGTCAAGCAGCAAGCAGCAATAACCATAAGGTTTGGATTAAGGACCGCAGGAGGAATTACATTTCTTTTTTGTTTTATGAAGGAACAAACTCGATTGATGTTCTAGTCTGTCTTTTTTTTTTTTTTTTTTGTTCAATTTTTTTTTTGGGAAAGTGCACTTCAGATTGGACTTGGCGGAGTTCGGGGTTTTTTTGTTGTGGTCGCGTTCAAGACAAAAGGTCCAAGTTGCTAAACAAACCGGCATCCAAATTAGCGATAAGCAAAGCAAAAAGGTGGCATTTTACTAGTTTAGCATTGTTACTATATCAAAAAAAAAAAATAAGACTATGCCCTCACGGCATGATTCTGTGGCAACCATAAGCATACCACAATCGACGGCGACGACAACAACAACAAAAACAAAAACAAAAACAAAAACCACAGCAACAATGTCATCAAGTAACGCAATGCGCCCACCTGGCGTGAAGCGGAATACAAATGCAGATTTGCAACCTAAAATTGAAAAAGAGAAAGATGTTGGCCGGAGGCGGAGGGCAGCTGCTGTAGCGGCGGAAACAAAGATACAGGAGAGTACAAGGAAATCAAAGGTATGACTTGCCCAACGTATAAGAGCATTGCTTGATTTAATACCAACGGAAATCTAATTGTTTATGTGACTTATAGAGGCCACGG
The DNA here is from genome assembly GCF_038497905.1 of Lipomyces japonicus. Taxonomy (NCBI): domain Eukaryota; kingdom Fungi; phylum Ascomycota; class Lipomycetes; order Lipomycetales; family Lipomycetaceae; genus Lipomyces; species Lipomyces japonicus. Next base: position 75,364 of record NW_027117839.1, on the reverse strand, counting down.
AAAGGTAATTCAAAAAAAAAATAAAAAAAATAAAATACTTTGAATTATAAGTGACAACACGCAATATTAACCATTGAAATAGCAGCTGAGGACGACGATGGGTTTGTGTTCACCAGGGTTCGAAATATTCAACAACCATCTCCATCAACATCAAATTCACCATTAGAATCAGTCAAGCAACATGTTAATAAGTCACAACCAACAAAAAAAAAGACGTTTACTTTCGACGATGACACGGAACCGCTTGAAGCAAACAATACTAGAATACCTGACGTGTCTAAAGAGGACTCACAAACTACAGTCGTTTCATTACCATTAACCGATACCCCAATAATACGCAGAAACCAGCAATTGCGGCAGCAAGCACCAAACGGGCGACGGAGTAGCTTGGGATTGCGAGGGAAAAGAGCAAGCTCGCTAGGAAACGGTTTAGTTGGTATGAAATTGCAAATCTTTTTGTCCTTTTGTTTACTTTGAATTATGCTAATCTTTTTTTTTTTTTTTTTTTTTTTTTTGGTTAGCTGCACCACATGCGGATATTCCAGTTGAAGATTTTTATAAACACCTTGATTCGGATTTGCCGGACCCACATCGAATGAAGCAATTACTAACTTGGTGTGCTCATCGAATTTTGGAAACGCAGCGACGTTCGAAATCAAATAACTCAGCAACCGCGATTGCCAAAGTAATTGAAGAAGAACTAGTCAAAGACTTAACAGAAGGCAGAATTTCAACAAGTTGGTGGAATCGGCCAGATGATGGCGATGATGATGAGGATGAAAAGCTAAAAAAGCCAAATCCGCAGAACATTGCAAATGCTCAAAAAGTGAAAGAGTTTACTGTTCGCCTAGAACGACTTCGGGCAGAGAAAAAAGCATGGGCAAATATTGAATCAGACGTCAAGCCCGTACTTCCACCAAGTTCTAATGTTGATGTATCACTCTTGTTACCAAAAGAATCGTCATTTTTAAGTAAGCAAGCCAGCCAAGAAGATTTAGACTTGCGGAACAAGCGGAAAGAAATTTTGACAGCAGTCAAGGATGTTGAGTATGACATTGACAGGCTGCGACATTCTTCTCATCTAATGAACTCGTTATCACAAGCTGGTGAGAAATATGCCGAACAAGTACTTGGAGATGCTGCTCAGGTATTGTCCAGAAGCAAAGATCGGGCAAAGAAAGAAGCAAAAACGGAAGGCGTGCCCATAAGGGATGTACTTCAAACATTGACAAGAATCGATCGAATGTAAACTAGTTTTGAAATTTGTTCACGCATATACGGATATATCCTTTATTATTTTTTTTCCTCAAAATGGCACGTTTACATTTTATTGCTTTTTTTTTTTCATGTTCCATGTTCCATGTTCCATTTTTCATATTTTTTTTTTGTTGGATTGTTTGTTTTTGTTAAGAGTGTTTATGTAATAACGGCATGATGAATCTGTGTACAATATTGATAGGATGTGTTACTATAGTGGAAAGTTCAAATTTCTAATGTATTTAAATTGACTTCATTAAAGATTGTATTGGACATAGAAGTTATTATATCGTGCGCACATCTTTTCTATTCGACGCGCGTGAAATCGAGATACATGCATTACGAAAAGATTTATACACCATGATTTATCTATACTACCGCTTTCAACATAATATTTTTAATTATCCTCTTGCAACGACTGTAAATCGCAACCACGTCAGCGGATTCAATATCAGCTCTACGCAGCTTGCATCAGCATGAGTGTGAAAAGCACGGTTCGAATATTTGAATAGATCCTCCCGTCTTCTCAACCGGGTCTGAGTAATGCGGTCACCACATGTGGTACATCGCATGAAGCCTGCGACATGAGTTTGTTGCTCCACCCTGAAACGTCCTTTGAGTATCACTAGTGAATTTAATATAATGTGAGACGTACGGTTCGAACAACGACTCTTTTAATCCAAACTTTGAAAGTCGTTGTTCGAACCGTAACTCTCACATTATATTAATTAATTCACTAGTGACCCTGGTGTCGCTCTTACTAGTTCGGTCTTTTCGTTATTTGCCATACTTAAGATGTGGGAAATGGCTCAAATCTTATATCACTATTCTCCTGGTATGTTTCCGTACAATAAACTTTCAAAATAAATTTAACAATAAAAACAACTCGTTCTCAACACGAATGTTACGGTATGGACGGACTTTACAGAAAGAAGGATATTCGTAAGAATGATGATGCAACTTCCGTTTTCTGCGTCTGTGCGTAATGCGGTGTCAGAAGCGGTGTCAAAGATCGGTCATGACACTCTCCCCTCTTTAGCGTCGGACAAGAAAGGTGCGATTATAAACGTCGGCTAAGAGTAGAGAGACATGGTGGAGATTGTCGAATGGTCCCAAGTTTGTTCGTCATATCCAAGCAAGGAAATCAGAAATTCTACCCTGGCCGCAACGTCGTCGTGTTTTGACAATCTCGTCAATGGTGTAATGCTCTTCAATCATTAACGAGACTTGGTTGTTCACGTCGTGGAAGGTCTGATGAGGTTAACGTGGAAGACAGGGTGTATTCGCATCGTGTCTACGCAGATCAAGCCGGAAGGCAGCAAGGGTTCTCTAATAAGATTTACATCGAATCTGTCTGCAGATTTAAATCATTTAATTGTCAGGCAAACTTTTTAAGAGTCAATTAAATAACTCTACATATTTCAATAATTATACCAGCCTTGAATACGCTTTTCCGTCTAAAAATCCAAATAATAAGCATGTCGAGACGTAGATCCGATGCTGCCAGTTCAGAGTTTTACGACTTCCCGTCTTATTTGGATTTCTACTCTGCTCTGTCGCAGTTAATTAGACAATGATGTATATTTATAAAATGAAAAAGTCATATAGCATTTAAAAAATAAAAGTTATTTGACGTAAAAATTCTTCGAATTGCTTAAATTGATAATAATCTCAAGTCAATTAAGCTCTGTTATAAACTTTTTTTGTTGATAAATTTGTGTGAGAAAATTGTTCGATACAGATACTGACAAACCCATACGGGCTACAAATTAAAAAAATAGCAACAACAGCAACTCAATAACTGTACTAGAAAATTACTGTTTTGGATACTATTTTTCTAGTGCTAATCTATAGCTGTTTAAGTCTTTGTTTGCCACAATATCACTGAGAGTAAACTGCCTTAGCGCTTCCAGGCGCTGGCTATTATTTGGCCACTTGTATTCCAAGCAAAATTTCAGCATCATGACTAAAGAAAAATTATCCGGCCGGGCATTTTACGAGTCTCTTGGATCTCCTAAAAAGATTGTTGCTCCCATGGTGGACCATTCAGAACTTGCATGGCGGCGGTTGTCCAAGAAATACGGAGCTGATCTGTCGTACAGCCCAATGTTGCATGCGCGACTGTTTGCCGAAAACGAAAAATACAGGCAGCAAAATTTGAGCGAGATGGATGGCGACGTGGAAAAGGATCGACCGTTAATAATTCAATTTTGTGCCAATGATCCACAATTTCTTCTTGCGGCGGCCAAGCTAGTGGAAGACAAATGTGACGCAGTCGACCTAAATTTGGGATGCCCGCAAGGAATAGCAAGACGAGGGCACTATGGATCATTTTTACAGGATGAATGGGATTTAGTATACAAACTGAGTGAGTACCATTGTTGACGAACGTTTGGTAATTATAGCTTTAATCTAACGATTTTATTGTTTAGTTAACAACCTACACAAAAACTTGTCAATACCAGTCACTGCTAAAATACGGGTGTTTGAATCGAAGGAGAAAACTCTTAAGTATGCCAAAATGATATTATCAGCCGGAGCTCAATTCTTGACGGTTCATGGCCGGACACGAGAAATGAAAGGGCAGCAAACTGGATTTGCTGATTGGGAAGCAATTAGGTATTTAAGGGACAACTTGCCGCCAGAAACCGTTATATTTGCAAATGGCAACATTCTTTATCAAGAGGATATCGCAAGATGCTTGGAAGCGACCGGAGCAGATGCGGTCATGTCGGCCGAGGCGAATCTGTATAACCCGGCTATTTTCAATGTACCCGTTAATTATTCAACAAGCATTCCACAGCTTGAAGATGTTGACAGATTATTTCCTAGATTAGATAGAATTTCAAGAGAATACGTGGAATTTGTCAAATCATCGCCAGGCGAAATTTCGTTCACGACATGCAAATCTCATTTATTTAAGTTGTTCAGGCCTTTTCTCCCAATCCATACTAACGTTAGGGACACACTAGCCAAATGTGGTCGGGGATCAACTATTGAAGATTATGAAAGACTGGTTGAACAGGTTCATGAAATTATTGAAGATTTGTTGAAGATTGAGGAAAATAAAAAATTGGATACAGTCACTCGGTCTGATATATCTTTGGATGAGACGGGTGCCGTATATAAGCAAATTCCCTATTGGCGAGCTCAGCCGTATTTCAGAAAAGTGAGTGGGAAAGTACTAATTGGCACTGGAGAAAAGAGAGCATTGGAAGAAAAATTTGATGAATCACAAGCCAAGAAAGAAAAAACTAGTTGATTATTAATTGTTTTTTTATGGTAATAGAGCTACAATAAAAATTTAGGAGTCTTCAATACACTAAACTAATCGCTCAAAAATCTGTTCGAATACGGCCGCATCTTGACCGCCATGAATCTTGACCTGTCCTTGAATCGTAAAATCTGGAACTCCGCCTACCGCTCGGTATTTCCTAATCTCATCATCCACCAAATTTCTGCCCTTGCCCGTTGAAATGTAATCATCTAATTCGGTCACGTTTATTCCATCTACTGATTTGGCAACTCTCAATATATCATCTTTGCTAAATATGTCCTCGTTTCTACTAAAGTAGGCTTCAAAAAGGGCAATGCTAAGCTCAGTTTGCTTATTCTTTTGTCCAGCATAAGCAATAGATTCGTGAGCTAAGCGAGTTGACCCAATGTTTCCCCCGAGAGTGTCGATTTTGATACCCAAGCTGTTAGCCCTTTCTTTAAGAAATTCAGACATTTGCTTGATTCTATCCAACGAGCCAAATTTCCGCTCTAGGTGCTCTACCTTTGGACTAACCAAAACTTTCTTAGACGGGTCTATTGGTTCTAAAGTCGGATTAAGCTCAAATGCATGCCATTTAATGTTAAATGTTGTGTCCGGATGGTTATTATGGAATGCTTGAATGGCTTTTTGAAGTTGTGTTATGCCAACATAGCACCAAGGGCATACAACATCTGACACAATAGAGATTGAAATCACAGACATTATAAACAAGTAAATGATAAAGCAAAAGTTTTAAACAAACAATATAGTTGCTCTAAACTAATATAATTTAATCGTTGAAACCAGATATCAAAAATCACGTAAGCAACATCAAAATCGAACGTATCACGTGATAGATAACGTTCGTTGGGAGAAATGGCGATGCTTGCTTGAGCGGGAGGTAATTTGAGCCTTGTAACTATGCCTATAGAGCGGAGAATTTGACTAATAACCAAGGCACGACCATTCATAATTAGAATACTGAAATTGCCAGTATTTTGAAATTTTTAACCATGTTGCAGAACTTTCCGTCGAAGGGTCTAAACCTTCCAAAGGTGTCGAGCTCGTTCATTAACATATCGCGTTCAGAGCAGCCGTCTAAGCCCTCTACTTTTGGAAACGTTCATGTATTTGATCTAAGCAAATCGTCACCCAATGGAATTAAGCCTTTATCAGAAAAGTACATAAATGATACGTTAAAGCAACTTGGGGCAGCATTGGATTCTATATTCAATGATAAACCGATTAGCACTTCATTAGAAGTTCTATATCGAGGGGTCGAGGCAATTTGCCGTTCAGAAAGGCAATTGTCACTTGCAGCTGAATTGAAAATGAGAATGAAAGCTCACGTGGAAGTTGACTTACTGCAGAAAGAATTACTACCGTCTGCTAAAGCTCACGGTTCACTTCACATGGTTGAAAAAGTTGGAAACGCGTGGCTGCAATGGTCAAAGCAGTTAAAAATTATTCAAAGCTTGTTCGTATATTTGGATCGAAGTTATTTGCAGGCTGTTCCTGGAGAGAAGTCAATATGGTACATAAGTTTTTTTTTATTTTAAAATTTAGTATTCTTTTTTTTTTTTTTACTTTCTATAGGCTAACGGTGACAGGAACCTTGGTGTTGACGAACTATTTCGAAAGATAATATTAGGAAATACAGATATCTCAAGTGAGCTTACCAGCAGTCTCCTTAAGTATTTTAAATTGAACCGATCGGGAAAACCTTTCGATAGGGAGCTCGTTAAAACTACTATTCACATGCTTTCCACCCTTGGAGCTTATTTTGATGAGTTTCATTTAGAATTTATTAACTCGACACAAAAATTTTATTCGAAATTGGCTGAAGAGATGGCAAGTAGTTTAAATACTGGTGACTATCTTAAAGCCGCTTCTAAATATTTGACGTTTGAATCCGATCAAGCAAAAGAGTTTGATTTTGACAGGAAAACTAAAGCTGAAACAGCAGAGGTCACAAGGCAGTCGTTGATTTTTCAGACAATTGATTTTATTATTGGCAATGGATTTGAGCAATTTGTGGAAGATGATGACATTGAATCACTTTCTTTACTATATAGTTTGTTCGCTCAGGTTGATGGGTTAGATGTTACAGTTAAGGCTTGGTCAGATTACATTCGATCCGAAGGATTTACCTTTGTTCAAGATCCTTCTAGAGATCAGGAAATGGTAAAGTCATTGTTAAAATTTAAAGCCAAACTTGATAAGATACTTGAGCAGGCGTTTAAAAACGATGTCAAGTTTCATAATGCTCTGAGGGAGAGTTTTGAATCATTTATCAATAAACGACAGAATGTGCCAGCAGAACGAATTGCAAAGTATATCGATGAATTGATGAAAATTGGAAACAGGCAAATGGAAGATACAGAAATGGACGATCGACTGGAGCGAGTTCTCGTATTGTTCAGGTTCATACAAGGCAAAGATACGTTTGAAGCATTTTACAAAAAGGATTTGGCAAAACGGCTGTTACTTAATAAGTCTGCTAGTGATGACGCAGAAGCTAAAATGCTACAAAGACTTAAAGTCGAGTGTGGTACTGGATTTACAAAGAAACTCAACGGCATGTTTAAAGATATGGCTATTTCGAAGGACATGATGCGTGCGTTTAAGGAAAGCAAGCATGCAACCGATCACAACGTTGAATTGTCCGTTAATGTCTTGTCCCAAGCTGAGTGGCCGACATATCCAGATGTTCCCGTTATTCTACCTCCGACCATGAATAGCATATTAGAGGATTTCAGTAATTATTATCACTCGCAACATAAAGGCCGCAGACTTTTTTGGAGACATAGCTTGGATCATTGCACAATTAGAGCTGATTTTCCCAAGGGTAAGAAGGAACTAGGCTTGAGTTTATTTCAGACTGTGGTGGTTCTCAAGTTTAACAATATTCCAGACGGTGGGTATCTCAGCTACGAGGAAATTAAAGCTGAAACTGGATTGGTTGACCATGAGTTACAAAGGACTTTACAATCTTTGGCATGCGGAAAGATTAGAATACTTTCTAAGGAACCAAAAGGCCGAGATGTGAACCCTGGAGATCGTTTTAAAGTCAACCTGAAGCTAGACGAGCGTGCCTACAGACTTCGTATCAATCAGATCCAACTTAAGGAGTCTGCCCAGGAGAACAAGCAGACTCATGAGGAAGTTAAGCGTGATCGGCAGTTTGAGATTCAAGCTTGCATCACCCGTATTATGAAGGCTCGAAAACAACTTACTCATACGGAGCTTGTGCAGCAAGTAATCGAGCAAACGAAGAACAGAGGTGTAGTTGAGATGTCAGATATCAAGAAGAATATTGACAAGTTGATTGAGAAAGATTATATTGAAAGAGACGGCGCCTCAAAGGGATATATCTATTTGGCATAGCGTTATTTTGCTTGCTACTTCTTTTCTTTTTGTTTTTATCTCGGTTTCAATGGTGTTCAACGTATATGCATGAAATAATAATATTTACAGGTTTAATTAAAATAAAATTAAAAAAAAAAAACAGAAAATATGCCAAAAAAAAACTTAAAATATAACAAAACACACCCCAAAAACGCCTTTAAATGAAAAGGTATTATTAACTAGACTTTACTCTTTTTGACTTCCTTTCAACCATGTCACTGCGTTTGCAGTTCACATCTGACCAATCTGCTTTATTAAGCAACCATTCGTCCGACATTATTGGAACCCCCCATTTTCTCGCGTAAATAATTTTGTCGGGAAGTTTAGCTTCTCCGTTTTTGATTGCTCGGATAAAATCAATCGGAACAATTAGCAGGTCACGATCGGCTGTTAAGGTATCTTCGAATTTGGCGCCCAAGGAAGTGATGAATTTATTGATGTGAAAGTAATCCATGCCTCTGAATCCAGAGATGGAAACAGTTTTGCCCTTTATGGACAAATTTGCGGCACAAGCCAAAGTCGAGCCATAATACTTCGAATATGTCCATGATGATGGTGGCCGAGGTCTTCCGCAAAACTCAGATTGCTCAATGTACCACTCAGTTACTAAGCAGGTTAAAGGTGGCAGCTTCGGAATATTAGTCGGTGGAGTATCAAAAAGGACAACAAAATGAGTGGATTTGGCAGCATCAAGTACGACTTCTGCTCCTCTTGCTTTAACAAATGCAGAAATAATATCGTATTTGTCTTTGGGGAACTCATGAAAATAAAAAGCATGGTCCTTAAATAACGTGTCACTCGAGTATTCTTGCTCTTGCTCTTGCTCTTGCTCTTGCTCTCTTTCCTTCTCTTCTTCCATAATTCTTGATAAAGATTCAACAGAACGAGACTCTAATACTTCAAACGGTCCAGCGACAAGACCACTAATAACACTACTACTACTCTTTTCAACAAGTTTCTCTGGTGCACTGTCCAGCTCATCCATAAATGAATTCCACGTTGTCTCCGATTTTGTCCTTTTCAGCATTGATGGTTTTGATACAACATGCCCATCTGCTAATGCCTGATTGGCTTCTCGATTTTCTTTAACTCTTGTAGAGTTTATGTCCAGTCTGGGAACGCACACGGCTTCCAGCCGTTCGGCACGAACCTGGTCATCAAGATCAAGACCAAAATCGTTTAATTTCATCCAAGCACCACGCTTGATACAAGCCTGCACCCAAGAAAAATGAGTCACCTTAATTCCCATCCGCTTCGCATATTCGTATTTATCGCCTGACGTTTTGCCTAATGCCAGCACGTCCACGGAACGCGACAATGTTGCTGAATAGTGACCACCGTTCTCTCTTATATGTTCGGCTAACATGCTTCGTAAGTTAAGCGAGACATTGCTTAGGCATATGCTAAGTCCATCAAATGGTCTTAACAAGCCATATTCCATGATTTCCTGATCAATGTTGAGATCATATCCAGAAATCCATTTCTCATGCAGTTTGAATACAAATTCAACTCTCAAGAACACAATATCCGGTCGGTTTTTAACCGCATAAAAATATTTATCCCGGTACTCAGGCGGATTTACAATGATATGCGTCACATCCGACATTAAATCCACGCGATGTTTGGCACCCATTTTGCGTGCCTTGATGTCAATCTCTCCACGAATCTCGGACGGAACCGCCGTGCAACAAAGAACAAATCCAGTTAATGGCTGAGTTTCCTCCTCAATTATTCCAGCCATATCATTGCTCCGTTATCTATCTAATTTGTTCAAAAAAAAATAAATGCTAGTAAATATTGAACTTCACTGTTGGTAATCCATCAGATAGGGGGCTCAGATTTCACAAAATTCCGACCAACGCAGGTCACGTGATGGAAAATGTCCAATATTTTTTTTGCATTTTAGGACCTTTTCATCAAGTGCAAGTTGCACGCTCGGTTTGCTACCAATGTCAACGATTTCCCGGAAATTGCTGCTTCGGACTCAGGCGTCTAAGCGGAGTGGAAATACGGTAAAAGCATATTTCGATATTGCTGGGTTAGAACATGACGGTGCCGTGTGCATTCCCGACTCGTTCCAGCTCACGGAGTCGGCCCAAATCAAGGAGTACAAGCGCATATTTGCTGCTTTAGCAAAAAATGATACTTTTCAGATCTGGGCTTCGTATTTATCATTGAGGAAAATTTATAGGTCGTCATTAGAAACAAGTGGATATGCTAGGGATGGAGGATTGCCAGACGGAATGTTTGTCGACCGGGCACTGATTAGCAATGTTTTCCTTTCACTGAAGCCAAAGACAATGATTTATATCCGAGGAAACAATTTACGACCAATTAAAAATAAATTTACTCTTTCAAAATTTAAGGGCGTGGACTCCGTTGTGCCAGAAGAGTGGCCACCCAAGGAACTGCCTTCGCTAGACAAGCAAACAATTACCAAATATCTAAAGCCAATATTACTTGAGACAACACCTAATGCACCTTCACAGAGCATCACAAAACAATTTAAGTTAGAAAAAGATTCCAAAAAGGTATTTTGGGAACGATTACAATTAATCAAGAATGACATTGAGACTATGTTTGGGGAGCTTAGCCAAATGGAAAAGAATCATTTATTTAATTGCACGACATCAATTGGAACATTAGAGCAAATGCAAGATATGTGGGATAATAAGCTAGACACTACGGATGTGTATACCTGGAACACCTTTATAGCTACAGTATGCCGTACAAAGTCAAGTCAACTGAAGTTAGTAGACGGAATCGGAGACATAAAATTAAAACCTGATAAACTTGCGGAGAATTTAAAAAAGATATCTGAAAAGATAGCAATGCAATCAAAAAAGTCGAAAAATGAACAGATAGATAGCGAGACATCAATATTTCTTGGAGCAGACAGCAGAAATATACGATTATCAGCTGTTCAACAACTATCAGAAGCTGGTGACTCTGCATTACAATTAGTTAATAGCATGTACGAATACGGCATTTACCCGAACACAGTTACTTATGAGATTCTTATTTTGGCGTTTAGCAAAAGTGGCCGATTAGCCGACATCGAAAAATTTATTGAAACAATCTGGTTCGTTAATCGGAACACGATTGACGAATTTTCACAAAATGATTCCCAGAAAGTGGAACAAGGGAGCAGGCTGTATCCGACAAATCGAACAATTACCGCGATATTCAATGCGTTTACTCGAAATTACGAACCTAAAGTGGGCGAACGCATTATAAATGGAATATTATGGAAATACAAAATCGAGAAAATAGGCGCGTTTGTGGATGTTGTGAATGAATACTTGCAGGTATACGCAAAAAAAAATCATCGTGTGCGAACGCGAAAGGTTAATGGAAAAGTACAAATAGAATATGTTCTAAATCAAAATTAATATTTAAATTTTGTAAAATAAGTTTATTTCCAATTAACAAACATAAATTTTTTTAAGTAATTTAATAAGGGCTCTTTACGTATAGAAGAGCTGTGGTAAAATAATACGTGGTTGTTTATGATGGTATGAAAATATTAATTTACCATTCATTAATTGCATCTCATGTTTTTTATAACTGTAAAAGAAATGCGTAAGCTGGCTGATTGGACATAACAGGTATTGTATAGATAGATTGAATTGATCCAATTATAAAGCTGGCCACAGGCTGATATGCTTTGTCTCTTTCTTCCGGTTGCTTTTTCAAATTATTCAGATCGTCGAAATATGCTTTGCATGTTGATATACTGTCAGAATATCCAAATATGCTTCATCTGGACAAAATTGCTACTTCCGACCAAACTCATCCTTAAGAATGGCTTTCATGATATTTGATTTTGGTTCAAGTTCTTCATCTATCTAATAAATGCAAAATATATTCGCTATAATACATACGCCTTGATTTTAATATAACATCATGTCATGATTTGTAAATCAATCGACTTTCTTCTCACGCCAACACGTTTCCCAGTTCATGTTCTTTAATGTATTCCGGGCCAAACTCTTCATATTCTTTTCTGGTAACCATCTTACTTTCGAAGTCATCTCTTAATGCCCATTTCCGCATGCCTTTCCACGTATCCAAAATGCAATCTGCTGCTTTTCTGACTTTAAACTCCGTATCGACTGGCAACACGGCTTGCAACTCGCGTCTCATGCGCACGTCAAATTCAGGTACCAGGCTGAAGCCGCCAGTCAAAAATACATCCTTGCAAACTTTTAAACCTTGCTCGGTTGGTAACCTTCGTAAAATCGTGTCTGTAGCAATCTCGACCACACCAGCCTGGTCAATGCCAGCCATTAGAGGCTGAAAAATAACTTCTGGCACTCGAATACGTTCAATGTTAAGATGGAACTGATGAGCCTCTGCACGAGAAGTTGGGTCAAACGGCCTAGTGCCTCTAACAAAAGTATGCAAAAGTGAACTAGACCAGTCATCTTCCGAATTATCCAGTGTGAAGTCGGCATCATAAGTCAATAGATCTTCTTCGAGTTTGCGAACTCGCTCTGTCATTTCTTCGTCTTCCTCGGTGTCTGACGCGTTTGCAATATCCCGATAAACAGCCCAATCGTCATCATTTGCTCCAAACGTGTCCTCATCATCTCCTCCACCACGCCGTCGCTTGCGCCCACCAGATGGAGAATCTGATGCAAGATTCGCAATCGACTTCATTCTCAGCTGCGAGGCGTGCGATTTACGATTGTTTAAATCTTCCCGCAATCGTTTTTTCTCTTTAATACGCTTTAAAACTTGCTCGCGTTCATCCCTACGGACTTTGACCCATCCTTCCAAGTCTCGTGTTCGCCATTCTTCGTCCTTTTTTTCTTCTTCCTCGACTCGAGCACGCTCGGCGTTCTTTTCTGCCTTGGCTCGCATTCGAGCGTCATAATTGCTTTTCATTAGCCGTTGATGACGCTTCTGTCTAATTTGAGATTCATCAAGTTCTTCATCCAGTATTTCAAGTAACGGGAAAGTTTGTAGTTCTGAATCCGAATCTTCCTCACCCACGTCTTGCTTGCGTGATCGCTTGATTGATTTTTCAAGATCTCGAATCGTTTTGGCTAGTTTGGAATCGTCAGAAAATCCCTCAGCATCTAACAGTTTCTTGAACTCCTTTTGGGTCACTTGTTCGGACTTGGATTCAATCTGTTTGTAATATTCCAATTCTTGTTCTTTTTTGATAAGCTTTTCCAACCTAGATTTAGCTGCTTGCTCTTGTAATCTTCGACCAGCTTCTTTTTTTCTTGCAGCTATTCGAGCCAGTTCCTCTTCTGATTTAACCGGTTGCACAATTTCAGTGTAAGGTGCTTGAATTATATGATTCCGAGAATCGAAATCATCGTCTCTAACCAAGAATTTTTCAACCTCATTACCATATCCGTCAGCTGCGACGTAACAATGTTCTTTAATAAGCATTTCCGCTTGTAATGGAGTGATGCGACCCGGAAAAGTTGGATACTTGAGTTGAATTAGATTTAGAAGGTATGATGAGGCAAGATGACCACCCCAATTCAATCGTTTTGCTTGAGACAATATTCCCTTGCCATTTACGACAGGCACAACATGAGTAGATTCGTGAGTGGCAGAAACCACCAAGCCCGTGTTACCATTATTCTGATAGTATGAAAATAAACTGTCGATACCAAATGCTGCCCCAGGAACCCCGTATGTTTCAAACAACATTTCTTGAATTCCTAAAAAATGATTAAAAATAATGTTTTTTAATACTTCTTAAGCGCACTTACCTTTATGTTGGGCGACAGGGGTTGCAAGAAGCTCGCTTATGATTATGGGGTTATCAATTTTATCTTGAGAGGACACTCCCATTTTAACAAACGCATAATCAAACACCTGCTCGAGATAATCCCAATTAGATACCACATTCCCGTCAAACGGTGATTTAGCAGCTGCTCGCGTGTTCGCGTCAAAGTTCGCATCCGACCCGATTAAGGTATAAGTTCTTAAAAGCTTGCGGTCTCGATATTTGGAAATTTGAGTTGGAATATCGAGATGCGGTGATTCCTCAGTAGAAAATCCCACCCTGGTATGCCATGTTCCAAGATCAAACACGATTGGCACGCCTGTTTTGTAAGATTGTGAAACCGGTATGAATTGCGGAGGAGTTGGTTCTGGCATGGGGAACAGCCGTGGAGGTGGTAGAGGTGTTGATGGCCTCGGACTCTGAGCTTGAGACGACGGTCGTAACATTGTGTTAATAAAAAACTTATGTTTATACTATTAAATCATCTATGGTTCATTTATTGTGTCGGTTTTAAATTTGTATTTGCAGTGGTCGTGGTGGTCGTGTCGTGGTCGAATCACTTTTCAGTTCAGTGACTAAAGTATTACGTGATACTTTTGTTTTGGATTGCGCGCTTTAAGAAAAGGTTAGCCTCGCTGAATAGACAACAAAGATAGCATTTTATTTATAACAACAAATAATAAAATATAAACAAATAAACAAATAACAACTTGCCTTTAAGAAAAGATTAGCCTCACTGAATAGACAACAAAGATAGCAAAGAAAAAAAAAGACTCTAAATTACAGGAAGGGAATAGCTATGGCATACCCTAAACCAGGTATAGTATCAACAACTTTAACCGAGAGCCCCTAAAAAAAATTAAATTATGCTCCGGGATCAGTCGAAGAGGATTTCAAATTACGCAACAGCAAGAATGGGACTATTTGACTTTTTGGTCTCTACTGCAATTGGAAAGACTGATGTATCTAATTCTTTTCTTGGAATTGGATCCAAAAATCCCGAAAGTGCTGCGTCAAATGTAGTAATTGACGTTCCATCTCCGTCTACCGATTTGCAACCTCACGGTGGTTCACAAGCATTACCGACAGCAGCAGCACAATCTGGCGTACAGCCTGCTGGTTTTTTCAAGTATGGTCATCCTGGCCCAATCGTGGATGCCCAGTTTAGAGCCGAATATGTTGGCGCGTATGACAGGCGCACTCGCAATCCGCATTACATTATCGAGCATCTGACTCCACAAAGTGTTACTGGAAATAAGTCAGATCAGGTCGACCGTAAAAAGTCCACGTTTAAGGAAGACGAAAGCATTCCGGCCAAATTTAGAGCTCGGCTTGTCGATTATTTCCGGAGCGGGTATGATAGAGGCCACATGGCACCCGCAGCGGATTCAAAGTTCTCGCAAGATGCCATGGACGAGACATTTTTTTTAACCAATATTTCTCCACAAGTTGGTGATGGATTTAATCGCGATTGTATGTATACTAAAATTTTCTTTTCTCTGAGTTTAATTAACATTTATTTAGACTGGGCACATTTCGAGGATTTTTGCAGACGTCTGACAAATAAATACAACTCAGTGCGAATCGTTACCGGACCACTGTTTTTACCTAAGAAATACCCCGATGGAAAATATAGGATCTCATACGAAGTCATTGGTAATCCTCCAAATGTGGCCGTCCCAACTCATTTTTACAAACTTATTGTGGCCGAATCTCCAATCCAAAAATCCACGTTTGGAGGTTCTGACGACGAACCAGTAGTTGGTGCCTTTATCCTACCCAACGACGTTATTCCGAATTCAACCGACTTAAAGAACTTTTATGTTCCCGTGGATGCAATCGAACGCGCGTCAGGTTTAGAGTTTTTGTCATTGCTGCCGGATCGAAAAAGAAAGGACTTGTGTCGTGAGGTTGAGTGCAAGATCGTGGTTCGAGAGTTTTTGAAAGCTCTTCCTGCACCAAAAGCACAATTGGCTCTTGCTCCTCCAAGGAATAATTAGATGTACATAGACAAAAAAGACAAAATTAAAACAAAAGTGATTTCAATTGATTCCATAAAAAGACAGCTTTGCAGGCTTGCCATGTGCCAAAGCCGATGCTTTTTTAATGATTATTATTGAACCAGGCTAGGATATCTCAAAACAAACGCGCCTACCTGATCCAGAGTGTCAGAAACAGCATGTGAATAATCGAACGAAGTTATCGACGTGAACCTTGTGTGCATTGGTGCAGAAGAGAGCTCACAAGCCATGGCCGAAACTGCTTGAGGACTATAAGAGAGATTAAGCGATCGCAGACCCGATGGAATTGATGGAAGCAAGAGTTCAAGCTTAGGGGAGGATACATGAATTGACTGAAGATGCTGGTTAAGTGTGAAGTTAAGCTTGCCTTCCTCGGTGAATTCAGAATTCAAATGGATAAACGTGAAAGTGCTCAAATTAGGCAATACTTTTAAAAACCGGTTTAATTCAGCAATCGCTAGCAACAATTTCTGGCTTGAGCAGTCAAACTTGAGTGATCTCATATTGGGCAAGCTCGCGGCGCAGAACGGCGCAAGGCCTAATCCGACTAACTGAGGAATCGAAATAAATTTTTTTTTCTGACTACCACCAAGCGGGCAAAAAATTGACACGATTCTTTCAACAGGTGGGTTGACATAAATTTGCGACGGCGAAAATTCAAGACTGCATAAGTTCTGCAATTTTCCCCGGTTCAATAATTGCATGGTTTGCGAAATCATGCGCATGGGTACATGCAAACTAGTCAACCCGGTCAATAAATCGTGCTGTACCGTCAGTCTTATTCTAATGCCTCCGTCGTTTTTGTTGTCATAAGCGGGCGAGCCTGACCGGACATCAACACAAAACCTGCCGTTACAAACCACTGTGTCGACGCATTCCAGTACGGTTTTGTCGTTCGTTTGATCTCCAAGGTAAAGCTCATGTACGCGATGGTGGTGCGGTTTCTGTTGCTGACCAAGCTTGTCCCATAAACCGATAAATTCTTGCGCAGTCATAACCTCGGAGCGCTTGTGCCTTAGATCCAACGATTTCTTGAGCTCGGTGCTAGTGTCAATTACAAGCTTCCACGATCGGCTCACGCGACTGACAATGACTTGATCAATCGTGCTCAGGTTGGCGAGCACGGTTTCAAATATTTCGAGTGGCAACCTCACAGCCGGATCTGTGGTTTTCACGTTTGTTGATGTAATTTTCGTCGGTATCATCATGCTCATGATGGTATCGGCATAGCCATCGTCCACATCATCCAGCGAACTGAGGTCGTCTTTATTCTTCTTAATAAAATTCATTACCGGATTAACAGGCATTCGCTTATGAGATTAGCATTTTCTTTTCTACGACGTCTCAACAAAACATATTATTCCATCAAAAAGCAGAATTTACAAAGGAAAATAAAAAAAATCATGACAAGGTTTTTACTTACCAAAGTTGGCACGTCATTGCCGGTCTTGTCAAAGAGTAATTGCAAATCTTGATTTCGCCAACTCATGTTGAGCAATGTCAGTTAAAAAAAGCAAAACGTATGAATTAAATAAATTCTTTGTGTCATAAACATACAAACATATTGCGGAAAGTGCAGTCTTCGGCCATGTACGATAACGACACCTTGGTCGTCATTCGGTCCATTCGGTTGAACATTTCCCCCTTTCTGACGAGCAAGTTACATAATCTGTGGGGGTAATTCTGTGGGAACAAAATATTAGCGCGGCCTCGCGCCATCGCATCAATCCCGTGGCTGATTCAACGACATCATTAGTATTCGCATCTTTTGAAAACATATGGAAGTCAGTGGCTGGGAAGTCAAGGAGATAAATTTTTTAATTTTAGTTTATACTTATTCATTAGCATTAACTTCTGATTAGAGCAATACGTTGTAAAAATACCAAAATACCTATGAAAAAGCTTAATATCGATCGTCCCATTTCACTGAGGGGTGAATTTTTAATTCATTACCTTAAACTCTATAATATTTGTAAGTTCTTCAAAATTTACTATAATAATCCGCTTT
Organism: Lipomyces japonicus; assembly: GCF_038497905.1. NCBI lineage: Eukaryota > Fungi > Ascomycota > Lipomycetes > Lipomycetales > Lipomycetaceae > Lipomyces > Lipomyces japonicus. The sequence continues at coordinate 57,662 of NW_027117839.1, read as the reverse complement.
TGTTGAGCAAATGATAATCTTATTCATCCTATTCACCAGCTATAAGAAATTTATATGAACCTCTTTTTCCAAAAAAAAAAAAAATATAGATAAAACTAAAATGGCCAAGCCATTTATTAAGCTATATATGTAATTTTTGTATAATTATGCATCGTAATTGCCTTTCTTAAGCAAATCCAAACCCTTCCCGGCCCTCAGTAATCGCGGTCATCAGTGCGGTTCTGAGCGCATCATATGAATCGTATTCCGGCATGTCAAGTTGATTAAAGCATGTATGAGATGACGGAAGTCGTTCTTTGTGACCATAGTCACGATGAATACTAAACCTTGACACACCGTTCATGCCTTCCAATTCAGCAAATCCATTAAGCGGCACTTTAGAAGTTCCAGTCACAAACTATATTAATTATTAGTAACTAAACTCTTTAAGCAATCTCTAATCTGACATACCTGTAATAGTTTTGCTCGTTCTTCAGCGTCAAATGACCGCACCGCCCTCCAAAACCACTGAATTTGAGGAGATGAAGCAGAATAGTTTTGGTATCTATTTAAAAATTAAATTAGCATAAATTATTTGCTTGAAATCAACGTTTAGACGCGAGTTTTACTTACACCGCATTGTTTCGCCAATCATCCACGTCAATTTCAGGAAGTCCAGAAATCAAGAGTTCCAATTCTTGCTCGTTAAATATTGCAATTAAATCTTTCGATACAATGTCATGAAATCCTGTAAAATTTCTTGTTAATAATAATCTTTCTTAAACCTAAACTCGTTGATACTCATACCAGTCAAAAACGATTCCAATTGCTCTTCGACACTAGTCAACAACCTGTACTCCACCACCAGGCGTACGTAATCATGCTTGTTTTCTTCTGTGACTGGAATATCCCTGCCGTTAGGAATCAAGTCAATGATCTTTTTATCGCCATAGTCATCAGTCTCGATCGACATTGTTTCCGTAATCACGTCCGTGATGTCGTTCTCAAGCATCCACACAAGTGACTTATAGTATTCTAAATCAAGAGTCTCCATATCCTTCAATGACACTTGCTTGCCAAGAATCCGTTTATATACTGCCCTGCTGAAATGGCAATCAAGCACGCGTCCCTCATATAACGCCTTGCCAATAATGCGACCAATAAACTTAAAAAACAACAAATGTTCTGGATTCACACCAGACGTGCGGTTTGGATGAAACGTAGTCCTGTCAGATGCAACCGGAATAAATAATGCGTAATCAGGGTTGAACATCTGCCGAGATAAAACTTGGAACCACTCACGCGTGACTCCACCAGCATCCACGCCTTCTTCACCGTGGAATCGAATATTCAATTTAGAATATTTGATCTCATCACCTGTCTTAAAATACAACGCTTTGTAAGAATCTAAAAATACTTGGTCGCGTCGAACATTAAGCGGCATGGCCCTATGTACTTGTTGGGATCGCGTATGCAACTGCCGGTTGAAATAATTCCTCTTGTTGTCAAAGTCAAGAACTTTAGGATTACGCACAAGGATAGAAAACGATCCGCTCATGAGCTTAGGATTGTTCCTAACCATTTGATTCAAGATCTTGCGATGATCGTCGGTAAACGCCAAAAAGAGTCCATGTACAGATAGTGATGATGAGTCAGAATTGCTGGAAGTAGTATCTATGCGTACTAACTTGCTTGTCTGCTGTGTTGACGGCGCCTGTTTGGTTTCGGGTTCCTTGACTTCATGTTTGCAAACAACCATGAATGATTCAATTAATGGCAACAACACAGTTGCGACATGTAACATGTCCTGGCGCTCCTGAATTTCTTTTAAACATTCGCCAAGCGCCTTCCACAAAGAACCAAATTCAAGTTTCGAATACAGCAATAAAACAGCGTCTTTCGAATCCGACCCATCCTTCTCCTCTGGAGTTGTGGTCGTCAAACTCTTTCCATGTTTGCCGTCAAACAAATAATCAACTGCCGTAAGCACTCTCAACAACTTGGCTTGATCTGAACTCGCAGATGAAAATCTTGATAGCGCCATTCCTTGTACTTCAGACCCGTTCTTGGCACTCTTAATTTGGTTTGTTAGCTCCTGTAATGCTGACGGTAACAATTTACCGGATTTCTGAGCTTGCCGGATTAATTCCATTCCGAACACATCCTTGGCAGATGGCACTGCCGACAAGTTCTGCATGACAGCCAAAGTTTGTTGTAATGTCCGGTTCGGACATTCTCGCGCTGTCAAAATGTTCACAAGCAAGCACAAGTTGTGCTCCGGAATAAATGGCGGCGTAAATTTCTTTGCCGAAATGGTCGGCTTTGTTATAGATCCTTCCAAAGCTGATGACGATGACGTTGCAGCTGCTTCTGCTTCTGCTTCTGCTGCAGATGATGCCCCCTCAATGGTAAATGTTGTTCCTACTTTCTCCTTTTCAGTCTGAATCTTCTCTTCTTCCTTGCTCTTTTTAATTAGCACTGGTAACGGCCGTGTAATCTCCTGTAACAATAATGATAGCATATCCATCGCAGCAGAACTATCTGTAATAATGGATCGTTCCAATAGTGCTAGCAAAGTATTAATTGGATATTTTTGGGCCTTCGCATTCACGTTTGTGCTACTAGCACTCTCTTTTAACGCCTTGCCTTTCCGACTCAAAGTCCTTTTCAAGCCAATCGGATTTTCATGTTCGATTAAGAAATAAGATGCAAGTTGACTGCCAAGTTTGATGATATAATCTAATGCCTGCAAGCATTGCTGCGCAAGTTGCGATGGAGAAATATCGACATGCGAAGTAAAAAAAGCTTGATTGGCACCTCCACTTGCGGCCATGGGAGTCTTTACTGGTGTTACTGGTAGTTGTTGCTTCGGCGTCAAAGCTGAAGACTTCAACGGCGTGGCTTGTAATCCACCAGTAGCAACTGCAGCTGCATTAGCTTGAGACGAGTACCTAGCCCTGGCCGATACCTGGTTAAAACTGCGCTGCACCGCATGCACGTCGGTTGTGCCATCTTGTAAGATGGACATTAACATATTGAAAAGCTCGGTCCTGCTCTGTCTATTCACAGTCACGCTGACCAAAATGTCAAACAAAGGATTGCGCTGGTTATTGGTTCCGCTCTGAGGAAAATATAACAACCGAAGTAACGACGCAATACCGGCCCTGTCCACAATCTGAATGCCATTTTTAGCGTGAGCTTGGTGTTGTTTGGCGAGCGAAACCGTCGCCGGCGTCACCGTATCGGAATCAGAAATCACGGCCCTCAGTCTTTGAAACGGTTGCAGTCGGGGATTAGCGTGTAAGCCATCGACCTCAATAAATTCTCCAACATGATGACGTCTCTGTAATTCGTGAGCCTCGTCAACAATACCGGGAGGTAAATTAGAAAGTGATTCCTCATCTTGCTCGGCCAAAATTGTTTGTCGTAAGTTCGGATCCAATGATGCCAAGAATCCTTCAAAATCGATATCAGCACCAGCTTGTGGTGCATTAGAACGCGACTCACGATGCTCACGTTCGCGTTGCAATCGCCGTCGCTCGGCAGCTTCTTGCTGCAACACTTCCTGTCTGATATTATCTGGTAATGCGGCCAAAAACTCAGCCTCAATCTCAGACACCTGTGGCACTCCGGATTGCTCCGATCTGGAAGTCTGAATTTCGCGAATATGTGCTGCTAAAACTTCTTCTCGCATATCTTCAGGAAGCGCATCAAGAAACTCAGGATCGATTCCCAGTTCAGTCACGTCCACATCACGTCCACCAACATTAACAATAACTCGAGGTTGCTCTGCCGACGATGACGCCGAGGCTTCTGATTGTTCAGCCTGCACATTAGTCTCAACGCCTTCCATGCTTCCTTCAGTAGCAAAAGCAGCAGCCGATGACGATGCAATAGACCCAGCCTGTTCTTCAGCAGCGGCAGCAGCAGCAGCACGAGACGCGGTTTCCGCTTCTTCCTCCTCCTTGCGTTTGGCTTCAGCTTCTTCCTTTTCCTTACGTTCCTGTTCGAGTTGTGCTTCCTCTTCTTTGCGTAACTTTTCTTCTAATGCACGTTTCGTCTCCGCTTCTCTCTCACGTCTAACCTTGTCTTCTTCAGCAGCGATCGGAAGCATCCGATTCAAAATATGATTTGTGATGTAAGTTTCCTTTGCCGAAGATGCAAAAATCATGCGCGCTTCCTCTTGCCATCTCACGCTGGTTGACTTGGGCAAAATATTTGCAAGCCCGGATAGTGGTTCTTCCCAGTAATGTCGTTGAGACACGCGACGGCCAAACATGCGATCAATATCGTGGGTCATAAGATTGCCATTGACAATTGGCCTGTGCGCCTGGTGGTTGCGAATTATTCTGTGAAATAATTCATGAATAATGTGAATGTCTGGACCACCAGCGTTAGCAGCCCCGGCAATTCTATCACCAGGTCTAATGTATCGAGCGAACGCACTATCCGGATGAGCAGGATCAGGATCAGCATCGGGCGGCAAAATTTCGGGCGACGGAGGACGAACAAGTAACGGATTCGACGGATTCACATCGTTATAACCGACTAATGTTATGTTAGTAATTATAAATATCTGTCAGAAATCTTCGAATACACACATAAATTAAGGTACGAGGATGTTGGTTGAGTATTCGAAAAGAAGTTATGCGCATGTCGACGCCGTGACGGTACATCGTCATAGCTTAAAAACTCTTCAACTTCCCAATCGTATTGTAAATCGTCGCCCTCTGGGCCAACAAGATCACCATCCCAATCGAGATCCGCTAACGGAATGCCCTCATCTTCCATATCTTCTGATTCATCAATATCTTCATCCTCGTCATCTTCTTCATCCTCTTCTTCTTCATCCAGTTCACCATCCTGTTCGGGTGAAATGTCACCTTCATCAGCTAGTTCACGTTCAAGTTGATCAAGTTGATCGAGCTCATCCAAGGCTTCCATGTCGTCGTAAGCCTCATCAAAATCCTGATCTTCCTCAATTTCCAGCTCGTCCTGCCAATCATCTTCATCCTCGCCGTAATCTTGAATACTTTCGTCATCGATATCATCAAGATGGGAACCATCATCATCACCATCGTCATCATCATCATCATCCGCAACTTCTTCCTCGATATCTTCAGGATTGACGCGTCCGGTAACAACAATCTCAACCTGTAAAACAAGTCAGCAAAACCGAAACAAATGAAATTATCTTAAGGCAATTTTTACGTACGTCCATCCCACCATCATCTTCAACGTCATCATCTTCAGAATAATCCTCACTATCACCGTCATCATAATCCATCTCGTCATCAACGTATTCAATGACTTCGTCCCCAGAAACATCTTCATCATCGGTTCCGTGACCTTCATCTTCTTCGTCAACTTCTTCATATTCTATTTCCTCGCCATCTTCGTCCATCTCGCTGGCATCTGATCCGTCATAATTCATGCCGTCGCCGACTTCAAACATTCCTAGCGCAGAGTTAGCCACGTTAGGCCCCGTGGCACTCACTACGGACGATGGAGATGACGCAGTTGAAAAATAATCTTCTTCAGTGTCTGCTGGTTTGGACAAATTAAGAACATCAGATAATTCGACGGACACGCGCGAAAGCTTGGTAAGCGACTTCAAAAGAACCCGAACGACTTTCTGCGAGCCAAGGAAATTAAGGTCAATATCATTCAATGCCGACGTTAACGTGCCGACGAAGTTCTTTTCAAACATGATCTTCGCCATAGCCTTGGCATCTTCCTCAGCCTGCGCGTTGTTCGTCTTTGAGCTTCCTTGAGGTGAAACTGCTGCTCGTCCATTTAAAAACTTGTAACAAAGCGCCCCTAGATTTAATAACCGAGAGTACTTCGTGCCCACTGCTTCCGTAGAAGTCGAAACGTCCTTAAACGCACGCAAAGTGGCATCCAAAACAAACTTCCTAATATGTACCAATACAACATCTTCTTCATCTTCAGGATTAAGCCTGTCCAATGATGTCGCCACAAGTGAATTCAGCAATCGAATTGTCATGTTTGATGTCCAGAATCCAAATTTCTGCTCTAAATCTTCCGCCGCGAACAAGCTACCAGACGGTAGTAACTCGTTGAGAAAATAATTTAGCACGGAATGCCGCGGCTTCGAAGGCGTTAAAGTAGACGGTACACGGCGCGAGAAGCTAATAAATTCGAGCTTGCATTGACCATAAGATAGCAATAACTCCGTAATCACTTCCATCAAAAATGACCGGCTCATAAACTTAGGATGCCGACTGGCAATAAACTCAATCTTATTATGATCTGATTTAGCTGCTTCTCCTAATTGTTCTTCTAGATTCTTATCGCCCTTGTCATCTTTAACACCAGCAAGTTCCGCTTCTGTATCCTTGATTGAATTTAATTCGTTAAGCAAGAAATGCATGACACCAGTCGTCCTTTCAAGCGACAAAACTTTTTGTGGCAACGGAGTTTCAGTTACAACACCTTTCGAAACATCGGTCATTTCTTTATCTTCTTCATCAGCGTTTTTCCCTTCCCCTGTGATTTCCTTGGTAGATTGCAAATGTTCCTTTTTGTTGGCCCCTTCCTCTTTAGCTTTTAATCCAATTGATTGTTGCCGAGAATGAACATCACTAGTAAGAATCAGCTTGCAAATCTTGTTTGTCACGTTTACAAAAATTTCCGGATTCCGCAAAGCCACATGGGCATTGCCTCTGACATATGACGTGACGTCCACAGACCGGAATCGTGGCTGCGAAAACCACCGGACAATCTCTTTTTCCATGGTTGTTGCAAGCGTGTCTGGATCATCCAGAACGTGTCGAAGAATGATAGTAATTGCGTTTTGAAGTCTCATCTCCTTTTGCGTGGCACCGACAAATTTGTACGCAGCTGACAATAGCTTAGATAAAATGCCTTCTTTGAATGCGCGAACAGCGAGTTCATGTTTACGAGTCAAAATGACTAATACTCTAGCGGCTGCTGTGGCAATTGCATCTGATTTTAGTACTGGAAGCTCATTAAGGCGTTCAAATAGCTTGATTCTGGTCTCCAGCGACACCTGATCAAGTTTCAAAATTGGTTCGTGCTCTGTGGCTTCACTGTCAAACACAACATTTACGGGCTGTTCAGCAATCGACAAGATCTTTTCAACCACAAGAAGAACATTGGGGATCCAAGAATAATTCTCATCATCATCGTCACGCTGACTAGACCCAATTTCCAAAAGCTTGAGATATAAATCCCACTTAGAGCTAAGCTCAGGCATAGCTGAGTTTAAATACGAATCGTTTTGAATCAACAATCCCAGTAAATGAGCGGTTGATTTAATCTGCTTAGAATTTTCCTTTACTGACAAATCTAAGTCTTCCAAATACTTGAAAATTTCAACCACACTTGCATGACGTGGTTCGCTCGGCATGGACTTGCCGCAAAATGCAGTCGCAATAAGTTCTGAAACGTCAAATACTGAGCTGGGTTTCAATCGTAAAACATACAATGCCCGTTCCACAAGCGATGCTTTAATTTGTTGTCGCAGTTCATTCAAATCTTGCGCAAACTTGACCACGTTATCTGCGTGATAATTAACCACTGGCTTCAAACTCTGGGATGCTGAATTAGGCTTAATCTCAACCAGTGAAGATTGTTGTGCGCTTTCATTGCGCTCCTCTTCATTAATCTCACCCTCACGTTCTTCTTCGTCGTTTTCATCTTGGTCCTCTTCTATAGTAGCATCATCAGTCTCAGATACGGTGGCATGAGCATCCTGATCAAGATTCTCATTAGTGGTAGCGGAAGAAGCAGTATTTGGCTGACTAATTCTTGATGAAAACCAGTTGTTCATGATCAAATCAATTATCGCATCCTCTGCTTGCTGCGATGGGTCCCGATTTATTACGGAATCAACCTCTAATCGTGAAAATGAAAAATCAGCAAGTACCCTCGCAATATCATTTGTATTCACGCGGAATCCATTTTCATCCAATTGAGACGACGTCCAAGTCACGTCGTTCTTGCTTAACGCGCCATTTTCGCCATCAGGTGACAAACTTGGAATCAATATAGAAATCAGACCTTTTAAAATTGCATCAGACGCATACTTCACCGCATCGGAAGCCCACATGTGCTGCGCGACAGGCAAAATGGATGACTTAAGCTCGATCAAAAATTGTGAAGAATTGAAATAATCTGAACGATACAAATCACGTTCCTTAAGGTTCAAGGCAATACTTTGAGGTGATTCGTTAACAGCTCTAGAATTTACCAAGGTTGCCAAGATCTGTAAAACCACCATTTCACCATATGCCATGGCATCCTTGGCCGCGCGCGCCTTTTCGGTCATCTCACTCTCCTCCTTTATTTCACCCCAAAGTGACTCAATAACATGGAGTAAGAGTTGAATACCACCTTTACGCTTAAAGCAAATCGTGAACACGGTTTGCAAACTTCTGGATCCGACTCTTTGTTCTATTCTGATGTTAAAACCGCAAATATATATATATATATATTATATATATTTCTATTACTCACCATCAAACAGCATTCCATGAGTGCCAGATAATAATACAAGCCAATAAGCAAACTTGTCTTCAACATCTGGATACAGCTCTACCAAGAAAAAAAAAATTAATCACTCATGTAAATAAATGACACCAACATTGATAATACTTACCGATACGCTTGTAGCTTAAACTCTGCACCAATATTTGAGCAAGATTGTCAGCTACCTTGAAGCCATACTTTTTTTGCCAAGCATCCGGAATGCGCCTTGACAACGTCCATTTTGACAGCCCTGATCAAATTATTATTAGCAATCATCAATTAACACATATAAAAAAGTTGTGCTCTTTTATCACTCACCAGATAATATCTTCGAAAGCGATCCAGGAATCTGACTGGTCATATATCGAATCGTCTTAACATTCTTGTACCTACTGTCAGTAACATCAACCTTCGCTTCTGCTTCCGCAATCTGCGCTTTTCGTTCATCATCCACATTCCTACTCCGTAAGTCTTCAACATTCAGTACTTTGGTGGCATCACGCCATTCACGGCTTAAATCTTTTGTCACGAAGATTTCTTCCCAAATACAATTACGCTGAAGCTGACCAATATCATCTAGCAAACCGGCATAAGCTTTCGAATTGCTAAACGGTAAAATCATAGGTAACGTGGACTTCGAATGCGGATATACCAAATGAGAATAAAGATGAGAAAGCACAAATACCAAGCAATGAACCGAATTAAAAGATTTCATAAACTGTGAACTGGCTTCAGCATCTTCCTTTTCTAGCTGAATGAAATATGATTCGTCTCCATTGGCTTCAAGAAATGGACGGATCGGCTTGATGGCCTCAGCAGTTCCGCTCAAAAGTGTCATGACAATAAAAAACGTATCAACTTCGGCTGCAAGTTTGAAAACTTTTGTTAAAGCCATTGCAGTTGTTCTTGATGGGAAATCATATGGTAAACTCGGAAGGCGATAAAAATTAACAAGATTCTGAAATCCATTACGCTTAATAAAATCTTTGCAATGAAGACTGTTTTGCAAAAAAGCTTCCAAAAATCTTGCGTAACAGTCTACAAGGGAAGTGATGTCAGAATAAGTCGAGTGCGAGACAATTTCATCGTCATCTTCATCAGTTTTAAGAACCTCGGATCGAACTGGGAAAAACCTTGCACCTCCCTTAAAGTTCTCGCCGACAGAGTAAATGCTTTTGCCGGTTTCAACAATCTCAGTAAAAATCTCATCTTTTAACCGTGGATGATGTCTGACCATTTCATCAAACGCATTACCCAGCGTGCTAGGCATATTAGTCACGGTCATGATTCGAGCATGAAATGTCATTGTAAAAATTTTCATGTACTCCTTGATTGCCTGGGTCTTTTGTACTAATTCAAGACCTGAGTTATTTAAACAAATGGCCCCGATCGCATAGGGAATCGTCGTAGTCTTGGAAAGCTTGATCAATTGTGGAATTGACTCGAGGAAAACCTGAGGCAATTTGCATTCATTAATAATAGCATATGAAGTGGGTTCATTATGAATAAACATTGACATCATGTCGATTGCGTGATTGACAATATTTGTGCCAAAGATTTGCGAATTTGAAATTATTTTTTTCAAGGATTGCAAAATAGACGACTCAATCAAATTTCGAAGCCTGTCGGCATTACCAGGAGACTGCATCATGCTCAATAACAGTTTAAACAGCGCTTTCAAAAACAGAAATCGAATATAGGGGATCTTATAATCAACAATATCTGATTGCTCAACTTCTTCAGGATTTTCAATGTCGTAATTAACTTCCTCCGCTATGCGCTCCACCACCAAGTCTAATCCACCTATTTGAACAAATTCTGTAAAGGCGTGCTGCGTAGCTAAAACAATATGTTGCAAAAACTCAATAACCATCGATAACAGGTTGTAATGAGTACTGCTGACGGTCAACATCTGTTTTAAAACAGGAACAATACCTGCAGTTACCAGCACTTGGGCTGAATGAACACTGGAACCTAATATCTGAACGAGGGAAAACCACCGATCGGCATAGTATTCGTCAATCGGGACGTCATTTTCTAGATCTTTGACCATCTGTCGAATCACGTACAACAATAAGCCATGATTCACGTTCGCGCTCAACGCAGACAAAATCTCGTGATGCTTTGGCCGATAATGCGCCAACGCTTGCAGAGCTTCTAACGCATTTGTTCTCAAATTCACATCAATTTTATTATCAGGATGAATCAGATCACACAATCCCAAAACCAGATTCGGATTTGATGCAAACAGCTTTACCTGAAGCGCATTCTCGGATGCAAAATATGTCAAAAACTCGATTGCCAGACATTTGGCTACAACTTGCTGCTTCCTTCTTAACAATCCTTCCTCGCCGTTAGCAAAGGCCTTTGCTGCTCTTGTTTTCAAGAACGCCTCTATAAGGAAATCCTTCGGAATACCAGCATAGACCGTAAACACTTTGTCAAGTAATTCTGTTAACGATGATGATTCCACAAATTGAGAACTGAGCGAAAAGTTAGACAACCCATCGGCAGCCTCGTCGACAGAGGATTCTGCTTTATTATCGTTCACTACGACAGGTGTCGGAGTGGATGGATGTGGCCAGCTCTCCGTTTCACGGTGCACCTTGCTCTCCGGTGGGTTCTGATAGTACTGTAACGCTACACTTGACCATTCCTTACTCCATTTTTTATCTGGATTAACAAAATCGTACAGTTTAACTTTTTCCAAAGTTTCCAAGTTCGATGCCATGGGAAATGAATTGGCAATTCGAAACATTTTTTCTTGACTGATCAAAAACATTGATGATCGATTTGTGGTTACTTGTGCGTAACGCTGAGCAAGCCGAGCGCAAACCTTGAGCGTCGAAATCAAAATCGGTAGCGACGTGGTATAAAGTAATTGTGACAAAAACTATACGAAATGCATTATTAGTTTACAATTTGCATCATCGAATTTGTCCATTCCATAAACTCACTGTAGAACTGGCGTAAAGACTTCTTCGTGAACAATGTTCCAGCAGTAATGCCGTGAAGTCCAACACGGCCACTAATAATTCTTCGTCGACATCATTAAATACGTATGCGGTAGGCAGGTTTGAATTCAATCCCGATTTAATAGTGGCTTCTTCCAAAATTGTATCAAATCGATTTAAAACCGAGATCCAGTAATGCAGATCACCTCGCGGGAGGTCCCACAAGATTCCAAATTCGCGGATATGACGAGGCAAGTCTTCGATGGAACATGATTCTAACTTTTCAATAAACTGAGCCAACGATGGGGGCTAAAACAAAAAAGAAAAAAAAAAAAAAAGTTAGAGACATATCCCAGGTTCACAAAATTCTATTCTGTAAATAATCTTACCATATGCGATAGCCGCTTGACAGACAATGCGCTCTTTTTTATCTTCATTTTTGAATTTGACTAAGAAAGCAAAAAGAGAATATTTAGATCAAACGACCAGACATGCGTCCAAGCTTTGCAAAAAAAAAAAAATCGTTTTTTGACTGTAACGTATATTAATGATTTTTGTTTCCCTTTTCTGGTTCAATCTATTGAGGTTGATTTGGTTAGAAAAAAATGATTTAACTGAACAAGATTGCCAGATCGAAAAAACCGGGCAGATCGAATTAACAAAATCTCGATTAAATTTCAATCGGAAAAACAATAAACTGGATCGATCTAAAAAGAAATAATATTTATGCCAACTTACAAAAAAATTACAAAAAAACAAATCCCACAAGTAGCCAAGTTAAATTAGTAAGAAGAGGGAATCAAGCAACAAACTTTCTGAAATTGGGACTCTTTGTGATTTACTATGTACAGTTTGATTTACTCAACGCGTTCCTTTTGGTCGCGCGCAACTTACGATTACAAACTTAAACATGAATTCAACGTGACGAATATGCGTAATCGTAAGTTAAGAACTAATATATTATTCAGATCGCAACAACTCCATAAACCAAAATACAAGTATGTAGTAAATTTTTATTTTTATTTTTTTTTCATTTTTTTGTATCTTTTAAAACCAGTTCACGCTCTTGCTGGTTTCGTTGTTCTGATGCAAATTGAATTTGTGGGGCCTGGTGGTGGTGCACGGCGGCAGGCATCTTGGCTGCAGAAGCGTACAAAGATCCGACAATAAGTAAAATGATAAAAAGCTATTTTTAAAAAAAAAAATCAGCATAATGGTGGATTTTAAAAAAAAACTTGTAGCATCATACCATTGCCTTGTAAGATATAGGTTCGATAAAGCCGTTAACAATGCCAGCCAGAGTTTCAGCCGTGATTTTGACCTTGCTAATCGCGTACGGATCCCTATTTGCACATTTTTCCCATTCATTACAAGCTTCTTCAACATGTGGGATTCGCTGATCACCCATGCATCGGTTTGCAATGTAGTTCTTATTACAAGCCGCAATCTTGACTTCCTCTTCAGCCGCATACTCTAAAATCTTTTGCGAAATATCAAACCGGATGGTAAGCACGAACGTGATGATGATGTAAATGAGAGTAAACATTAAAAATGCATTGAAAAACAACTGCAAGTATGAAGCAAACACGAACGGCAAAGTTTCGTGCCTTGAACTAGTCGGTACCCGATCGGCATGTTGGAATGATTGTTGTTGTTGTTGTTTGAGTTTCTGCGATTCAGTCTGTAATAAAGTACGGCTTGACGACACTTTCCGCGGTGACCGCATTATTGTCTTTTTAATCACAATCTGCTTTTCCCAATCTGACCCGCCATCACTCTCACTGTTATCGTCTTCGTCCTCTTCCTCGTCGTTGTCTTCATCATCCAAATTAGCCACATATCTTTTCCTTCGAGTTTTCTTCGGTGACAATGATTTTCGTAACAGTTGCTTAGTTCTCTGAAGTGGACTTGATCCATCAGGCCCCATAAATAGTTTCAAAAGCTTGCTGGTACTGCTCGGCGTGTCCTTTTTTGAATCTGCCGAAGCATTGCTACTAGTATTATTATTGTTGTTGTTCTTTAATGGTGAAGGTGATTCAACCAAGGGTGAACTAGCCATGACAACATCATCATCGTAATCATCTTCCAACGTGACCGGTTTAGCTCGCGATCCGTCGGTTATGTTAGCGGTTCGTCCATATAACGGACTCTGTGGTTGCTCCATGCGGTATAAATTAGTAAACGGAGTAGGCCTGCCAGTGTAAAAAGCAGATGACTGCAATGGCGGTTCCTGAAATGAAGCCAAAGGTGTCTGCATCACCGACGGGTGCTGAGCAGTTGAGAAATCACCAGGCATGACTTTGTTAGGAGTCGCCGCCGACGCCGCAGCAGCAGCTTTGAATGGAGAATTGGCATCAATTATAGGTCCCTCGGCATGGTAGGACCAATCCATGGGGGTCTCATAACCTCTAAAATTGCCGTTGGAAGAGGATGAACCGTAGTCCATAGGAGAAATAAACTATAAGTGTTTTTGCCACGTCGTCAAGGGAATGGACGATTACTGTTTTTGTTTACATTTTTTTTTAACGGAGACGGACTTTAATGGCAAGGAGGCGCATTGTGTGGCGCAAAAAAGTAAAGTGGCTTGACAACAGTACCCTATCCCATTTATATTTATGTACATAGTTACAGTGGTGGCATGATCACTCATAAATTACATGATCGGTTACGGCAACAAGTAACTAGTTACAGAATTATCATTGTTTACCCCAAACAATTTAAACAAAACAATCCAGATAGTATAGTAATACAACAAAGGCCGAAATAAATAAATAAGACAAACACCAATTACAGATAAAATATAATGTAAAATAAAAATACAGCAATTTTCACGTAGAAAAAAGCGAAACAAAAAAAAAAAAAAAAATAACAACGCGTCTACACGGAGACAAAAACTGAACAAAATTTAACTACTCCATACTCAAATAATTTCTGTCTTATCGAGGCTTTTCCTCTCTTTCCTTAGATTCTGCAAGCACGACTGCTCCGTGCGAGCTCAAAAAGTCGCCCTGTCGTCGCGCATTGTACACCGCAGGCGGCGTCGGCACGCCGCCGATGCCCGGCTGCTCAATGATCCTGCTTTGAAGCGCCAAAATGTAGTCACGAAGTTGAACGTTCTCCTGACGCAGGCTGTCAATTGCTTCCTTGGACTGCTTGAGTTCAAGCACTTTAGTCTCCAAATCTTTGATGTAGCACTCCTTGCGCTGGCGAAACGCGCGCTGGGCGGCTCTGTTCTGGGCCGCTCGCTTGGATGACGATAACGGCCTACCATTTTTTGCCAAATCGCCAACAGGTGGAATTCCGCTGCCGTTAATGGCACCATTAGCAGCTGCTGCGGCGGCAGCTGCTGCTGCGGCGACTGATTCGGGGTTACCCACTCCAACAAGTACTGGGGATGCTACCACAGGCTGAGCCTGTACTGGCACCTGGGACTGATGATTCTGACTATTGATTTCCATACTTGACAACTAATTTTAATTGTTGAAAGTAAAAGCTAAACGCTAAAAAAAAAAAAAAAAAAAAAAAAAAAACCTCCGGCGACGACAACGATGACGGATATCAAGAACAACGAAACGCTTGAATTGCTTGTGTGCAAATTATGTAAAAAAAACGCAGTTTTTGGCGGAGGAGCGCGGCAGGGCCTTTATACAAAATTATGTAAGGCGAAAAAAAAAAACGGGACCGCTTACCGGCCGGGTGAGTCAGCTGGCCTCTGCTGACGCAGCCGATTACGTGATTGGCAAATCGCGAATCAGAAGCCATCACCGGTTTAAGTAACCGGTACAACATGTAAATGCATGCATACACTACATGAGAACACCACAGAGCAAATAATAAATTAATCTATCAACTGCTACGCATATAGCTGTAACTACGACTTATTTGGTAAACAAATAAAAAAGAATTTGTAATGTGTTTTGAAAAGAAGGTCAATCAGCCGGTTGGGTCCCCTAAGCCTGAAGCACATGCATCGTCTTGCATGTCACTGGCTATCCATGAACACAACAAAGCTGGTTTGAAAAAGCAATACCGTTATATATCAGAAAGTACTATTAATGTTCAATTTGCTTGACTCAATCGACTTGTCGACTCGTAATAAATGATTCTATTATCGGAATTGTTTTACGAGTTTATCAAAATGTTTTGAAAAAGGACAATATAGGTTTCATGTCCATTTAAAACAATTTGACATGGCCTAATCAATTTCAAAAAGAGTATGCATACATAGTCAACGCCTTTTCTTTTTTTTTTTTTTTTTAAATCACTGATGTAAACCCCACTAGATAATGGAAATATAGAGTAAAAAATATGATCTTTTTAATAGCCAGTTTTACATCATACATGATTCAGTTAAAAAATAAGAATTGTCTTTGTATGTTAAGTATATATTTCTGCTTAAAAAATTCCGGTCGCAAATTTTCTGCAATGTCGCGCTGTTTTTGAGGGGTCATAAGTATGAATTATGATGAATGCTTTTTTGCAATCCACCTCTACATATAACCTGATAAAATATAAAAATAAATAATCAAAAATATTAAAACCAGTTCTGGTAAATCGCAAACTCGCCCACCATGTAATTATAGTTTCGCTTATACATGGTTAGTTAAGGGCTTCGATGCGCACGCGTTGCCCCCTGGGTAGCCACGTCGAAGGTCATCAGCACTCACGATTCCATAAAATTGCTCTACTAACCCACAACTGCTACACAAACATGACCACGTCGTCATCATCCGAGTCACAATCGTACGTATTTTTCGTTTTGTCACAATTGGTTTATATAATTCCAATCTGTATGCTAACGCTTCCATGCGCAGGCCCGAGGCACAGCAGTTCGCTACCGAGTTGACGCGCATCTTTGGCCTCGACAACACTGCAAACACTGCTATTAACAGCACTTACGGACCTGCCGGATCTATTATTGCAAACAACAGTGTTGCTATTGAACAGCAAAGACGTGAACTGGCGGTCATTGAACAGCGCATTCGTGCCACAGATGAGCGCCTACATCGACTAGCCCTGCAAGACAAGCACCGCACTATCACTACTGCTGCTGCTGCTGATTCGACAAACCGACCAATATCAGTGCAGTCTAACGTGTCGGCAGCTTCGTCATCATCGTCATCATCTCCCGAGTCATCTCTCCGCAATTACAAGGTCCGCCTAATGCCCCGGTCAAGGCAAAATACCCATGATTCGTCAACCTCGGACACGAGCACGGCAGATCACAACTCAGAACAACAACCTCAATCCTTCACGACCGGTATCACAGCAGCCGACAGGTCGCTACGCAAGACCTCGGTCAACGCCTTCGACGCGGTCAAGGGCTCATTCAACAGCATATCTGCACGACGGAAAAAAATCGACGACAACTCTAACCATAATAACGACACAAACATCAAAAACAACGAGAATGATAATGACGAATATGACAACCCTTCAGCTGCACCCGCCTCGACGAGCCGCAAAACATCCGCCTCGGCCTGGCTCCGCAAAAACACCAGCAGAATAGTTAGCTCAGGCAATGACAAATCTTAAAATAAAAAGTTAAAGATGAAATATATCTATAACTATATCTATATTTATACATAATTACTACACTTTTTGAATACTTCATGCGTCGCCGCCTACGGCCGCCGCGTAGGCAAGATACCACGTCCGGCTCGCCCCGCCGTCCAGCCATTCGTCCTTAAACCCTGGATCAGCAAAAAAATTAAAACTCAACTTGGCGTCAAACAGGGCCACGTTCGCATACAGGATGCCCTTCCACCCGCTATTAGTCAGCTCGCGGGCCCGATTCGATAGCAGGGCATGCCATTCCTCATTCACGTACTGCGGGCTGCGCATGTACGACGACACCGGAGTGATGGGAATCATGTGAATGCCTTGCACGCACTCAATCTCAGCGGAAAAATATGTTGTATGATCGATCTTGTTTTCAAACAAGATTCCGCTCACCTTGTTACCCAACAGGCGGCCGTCCTGCACGCGGTTATCATTTGCCAGTAAAAAATACGAATTGAACGAGCGTCGCATGATTGCAAGCATCATGGCCCCGCGTGCCTCCATTGACCGGTCACCAATGACTTGGCCCCACAGCTTGATGCCGTACGCATGGTGGTAATCTTCTGACGTGGATTCCTGATCCTTGCCGTCCCCGGATTCAAACAAGCCCTTTGCCCACGAGTGCCCATGGAACCAGTCAAACGATCGCGACACAGGGAAATAGGCGTCCTGCTGGGACGGATTGCCTACGTCCCGCGCTAACGTATTTACAAATTCCTGGCTTTCCCGTGCCCACGTTCCGCCGCATAGCTCGCGGTCCACGTAGCCAATCACGGCTGCCGCGTGAATAAAGTAGCCATAGTGGAAGTGATGGTCGTTGTAGTACGTATTGCCAAAGTCTTCCAACTCATTGCCGGTCACGAACGTGCCGCTGGATACGATGCCCTTGTACACGGTATCATACACGAGCGGGTACTGTTGTCTGTTTTCCGAAAACACTTTAAACGCGGCCTTTAACTTGTCCAATCCTCGACGAGCTAAATCAATGTCCCCGATAATCGCAAACACAACATACACAATGTAGGAAAACTTGTCCAATGCCTTGCCAGAGAAGTACATTGAGTTCAAGTTCGACTGCGCGTTCATATCTTGTTCCAACTCATTCTGCGCCACTTGTTGAATCAGTTTAATCGTGGCAGGCGAGATTCCATGACCTGCACTGTGCGGCAAAACAGACCATGGTTCAAACTGCAAAAACATTGGCACTTGCTCCTTCATGACAAACTCGTTAATCGAGTACGCGTACATTACACCTTTCGTATGTGAATCCAAACTCACGCCCGTTGCCCGGCGTGCCGTATCCGATGTGAACGCAGATACATGATGTGTAAGAGCAAATACAAGCAATTGCCCGGCGTTATTTCCAAGCCCATGTGTTTGGGCAGCATCACCAGTATCAGCGGTACTCCACGCTAAGCGCAACGTTCCCACACTCGTGTCTGTGTCAACATTACCCGTAGCTGTCGCTCCAGTCGCATACATGCCAGCATGGTCGTCATACACTGCTTCGCTGCCAGTCGACGCTTTCGCCACTTGCACGACCACGCCGTACACTGGCTGTGTCGCGACCAGCGTTGACCCGCTCGCTTGGCTCAATTCAAACCGCTGACCATCAGGCACTATCGCATATAACAGCCATGTCATACCATCATTCAATTCAAGCACGTATTTCACCATGCCTATCCTTGGCGGCCGGGCAAGCTGAATCGCGCGAAACCCAACAACTGAATCAAACTTGGGCGTGATGTTGTAATACACGCCGGTAATAAACGCGGTCCCTAGCACTATCGGCACGCGTAACAGTCCTTGCTGCTGCTGCTGTTGGTGTTGGTGTTGAGTCACGAAATCAACATTTATTGAAAATTGGTCAAGCTCGCTTAGCCGGATCTGTGTGTTACGATCAAACTCTGCTGCCGAAAATGAAATCGACACGATCCCTATCGGGTTAAAATAATACTGAGCCGGATTTTGATTTACATCTGGTCCGTATACCTATAAAAAAAAAATAAAAAAATGGCATTATTAGGTATGGCTTCATTTCCCAGTTGATTATAAATTCGAGATCTTACCCGTTGCTGCTTTGAGGTCTGGGAAATTGCCAGGCCAAACCGATCCGCTTCTCTACTCCACCACACCGTGTACGGTGGCACAAACACGCCGCGGTCTTGGTTCCCCAAATACAAGTTGGAATAAAATTTGTTTGTGTGCACCGCCGGCTTGTTGTTACGTTCTCCATCGTTGCTGCCGACGTCATCCGAATGCATATGATAAACGCTTTTTGGCTCTAACGGATGAGCTCGCCGCTGGAAACGCGGATGTGGTGCAGTCACGGCAATTGGTGCAAATATGTTGACCGCCATGATTGAAACCGTATACAGTGAATCAGTTGTTGTCCATGTTTACTCATTCACCATGGATTCTCTGTGATCTCTCATCATTCATCGAACTGGTCAAAGAACTTACCCTGACCTTGTCGATTTCAATCTTTATAAGTTATACATTCCACTAATATACCAATTATGAGAATCACGTTTTACAGAGCTTGGATTTACGATTTGTCGATTACGTTACAGTCAAAGCTTTGTGTTAATTTATATGCAGTAATCGTAAACCTGAGTAAGGTCTATAAGTAGTTGTATAATAATAGTATTTGTTTTTCCCATTTAGGTATAGCATAAACAAATTTACCCTACGTCATTTCACAACTTCAAGCCCGCCGAGAGCAAGCGGTTTTGATTGATTATTATTATTATTGAATGATGTTTATGAAAGATACAAGCCTGCAGAGGATATCTTGTCAGTCATGCATCCGTCAAGCATGGAAAGGTCGTGTTGATCTGCGATTTGAAGATTTTATTAGACAGTTTACCTCATCCTCCACTTTTCTAACTGAAGAGACCATGACCCTTGAATCCTCCCTGAGTCACACTGGCCCTCCAGTATATTTTAAATGTAATCATGGTCATGCAACCTCAAATAACTGGCTCTGACAGCAATTTGAAATTAAGAGCCTCAGCCAACATTGAAGGCCAAGATTGACATCTACAATCAACATGTCATCTTTGCAGAAATTTTATGATATGGAGAGCGTTACTAATCCAACGATTACGAGACTGTGGAAGCGACAGAAGTCTGCGAACGCTGCGAACGCTGCGGAACTCTTAAAAAAGAATCTTATTTATTGAGTTGAGCAAACAAAACAACCACTTGCGGTCGATAAGTTTTCACCTTTTGTCAAAAAGGTCGTGGTCGTGGTCGTGGTCGTGGTCGTGGTCGGGTCGGCTCTGATTGGGATACAAGCTCAATCTAAACACTTTGCGTCAATAGTGTAAATGGTTTAACATAATATATTATTTTTTAACATTTTGTTTTAATTACCAGATTCATAAACCATTTACACGTCATTAGTATACCTGTCTCTAAACATCTTACTTGTTGACTTTTGTCGTTGTCGTGCCAAGTTGGTTTGACCCAAAGCCAACGCGGCTCCGTTTGCGTGAAATTTTAATAGGAGGAATACAGCTGGATTGCTAGTACAAAAAACATTACTTTCTTCGCACACTGGAGTGCAAGGGTCGCTCTTGCATGCACAGACTGGCAAAGAACGCACACGATGCCATGAACACGCTCGTATACAACACCGCATGAGTGGCATCGAGATAGCACTGAGTGACGACCGTCTGGTACTGCTCCGGCACGGCCCGAACCTCGTCAACCGAATCCTGCACGCGCTTGATGATGTCGTCCGCACCTGGGCCGGTTATGCGATCATGCAGCCTGTTTGACAATATGTTGTGGAATATGGCCGCGCAGACCGCCACGCCGATAGTGGACCCTGTGCCGCGAAAGCCGTACTGGATCGATGTGCACACTGCCTGGTGCTGAAACGGCACTGCCGCGATCAGGCCGACTAACGTGATGGTCAGGTACATGCCACCGCCGAATCCCGGCAAAAGCAAGTAGCAAGATACTAGCCAATCCGGTGAGTTAATCCCGATTGTCGACAACAGCAAAGAGCCTAGCACCAGGCTGGCGCCGGCCACGTACGACATGGGCTTGTACCTGCCAGTCCTGCGCATGTAATATCCGCACGATACTGCGCCGGCCGCGCTGCCAACGAACTGCGGCAGGAGCGACATTCCGGATTTGGTTGCCGATTGCTGCTTCACTGCAGTCATAAAAATTGCGGTGTAAAAAATATTAGCAAAGTAGACCATGATCATGAACCAGCACGTAAATGCCGAGCCGGCAACCGTGCGGTCCTGCAACAGTTGCAACGGAATCACCGGTTCTGGTGCAACACGCAACTCAACCCATGCGAACCCACACAGAACAATGAATGCCAACACAAGCGGCACCACGACGGCTGCATGCGCCCAGGGAAAATAATTCCCGCCGGCGCTCACGGCATACAAGAACAGGGCAAGGCCGCATACCAGCGTGACGGACCCCAGAAAATCGATTCGACGCAACTTGCCACTGGTAGTACTGCTAGTGGTGCGATTGTGATTGATAGATTTGTGCAGCTGTGGTATCTTTAAATTGCATTGGATGGCAATGATTGACAGCACGATAATCGGACCTTGCATGGCAAACGTCCATCTCCATCCAACAGTCTCAGTCAGCAGGCCGCCTGCAATTCCTCCGAATGCGGCACCGCACCCGTACAAGATATTGCCAATGCCATGCAGCAAGCCGCGTTGCCGAAGTGACACAATGTCGCTTAGAGTAATTGCCGCCAGGCTCATCAATCCACCACCGCCGGCACCAGTGATCACTCGGGCAAGCACAAGAATCCACAGTGTCGGTGCCAGGCCACATAAGACTGATCCGAATCCGAAAACAACCTTACACGAAACCGTGAGTTTCTCAAGATTATTGAGCCTAGCCAGACAAGGATCGAAAACTCACATTGCATATGATTAATATCGGCTTGCGACCGTATATATCTGAAAACTTTCCATACAAGGGTTGAAACGCAGTCTGCGCAATCAAATATCCGGTCGCGATCCATGATACCGATCGAAACTCATCAAAATCCGACGCGATGCGGGACAGCAACGTGGCCACGATCGTTCCATCAGCTGCGGCCAGAAAAACACCAATGTAGAGCGATAAAAAAATTGTCGCCAGTGCTCGTGAGGATGTCTCGAGTTGATCCGTGTGGTTAACTGGCCGTGCCTCTTCATCTGTAGCGTGCGAACCCGGACCGTGATGGACTTCATCGGTTTCTTCTTGTTCTGACCGGACAAGCGGCAGAACTGGTTCTGTTGCAATGCCAATGCAGTTATTTTGTGAACACGACTCGATATTATTTGAACGCGAATGATACCTGCCATTATTGTTGTTGAATTGGCAGTACAGAAGAAGCGGGACCCGTTCGTCTTCAGTATCGATGCTATTTTTTTTCCCTGACTTTGACATGGTCAAGAAAGCTTATTACAGGCTATAGTTTTTGCTTCCTAAAAAAAAATTTTCAATGCATTTAACCTGGTACTGCCTGTAAAAAAACAAATTTACAGATCTTGGTGACAAGCTGATATTGACGTCACCAGTTTAGCTACGACTTCCCGTCTTGATAATGAATGACCTTGCGCACAAAAATAATATCAATGTTTTGCTGCAAATTAATGTTAGTTATATGCACATTTCTTGTCATTTGAACATTTATTATTGCATTAATTATACGATCTATATTGTTTTAATTGATTGAGCAACAAACTTTATATTTTAATGGAGCTATCGCAAGGACCCCGTCAAAGCAAAAATGGGGTTGACTTGCAGAAAACGATTTGTTTAAAAACAAATATCTAACAATTTGAACTTATAGATTTTGCATGATTCAAAGACAAAATGATTGCTTTTTGTTTTTTATTCTATACTCGGCAACACCCCATCACACACACACCCCTCTTCCAAAAAAAAAAATTGTAAAACCGAACGAGCAATTTTTCCGCCGCAAAGAGTTAAATCAAGCTCATGCTACGTCAATTTATATCATCTAAATAAACTCAATACAAGTCAAAAAAAAAAAAAAAAAAAAAAAACTGATCGAGCAAGGGAGAATGGGAACGAACAATTTCATTTTCAACCGATAAGCGCCGCATGAAAAGCGGCGTTAAGTAATTAATGAAAAGGCGGACACGGTTTTCAGTAAAGCACTATGCTTCAACTTCAATTGTATAATTTAAAAAAAAAATTTTTTTTTTTTTTATTTTTTAAAAGATAATAAAAATTTGTGTGTAAGTTGCAACTTTGACTTTTCCAATTTTCTGCAATCAAATTAATTAATTTAAAATGCAATTAATTTTTTAATTGCGCGTTTCATCGACCGACGCGTTCATTAAAAAAAAGATATGCTAAAAGCAGGATACTTACTAGCATATTTTGACAATAGTATTAATACAAAAAACCATAAAAATATATAAAAATATCTCATACAATTTTTTGTTTTTGTTTTTTTTTTTCGTTGTACTTGTAGAAGTATAACGAGGCGTTTTTCTATTACGCG
The DNA here is from genome assembly GCF_038497905.1 of Lipomyces japonicus. Taxonomy (NCBI): domain Eukaryota; kingdom Fungi; phylum Ascomycota; class Lipomycetes; order Lipomycetales; family Lipomycetaceae; genus Lipomyces; species Lipomyces japonicus. The sequence continues at coordinate 34,142 of NW_027117839.1, read as the reverse complement.
CCCCATAGTTGGTTAATTAATGGCTGCCGCCGTCGCCCCCCCTCCCCGCTTACATAAGAAACAATGAAGCTCGCATCCGCAGTTTCCAGGAGAAGTTGCAACCCGGACTGGATGCGAACACGACGCCCCCTTTTGACACACACAATCCCCAGGGCAAAAAAAAAAAATAAAAAAAATAAAAACAGAAAAGGTTCATTTTCAATTTAATATTTTTTTGTGGGCCTTTTTTTTTTGTTTTGCAAATTAATAATTGTTGTCGAGTTGAATTTTTTGGAACATCAGCAGGGTTAAGGCATAATGTCGTCAATTCCAGGCGATTTTTCAAATGATGATCTAAAAGTTAATAAAGTCGTGCCTGCCGCTGCCATAAATGAGGTCCCTGCAGAACCAGCACACGAGGTTGTCGAAATTGATCAGGACAAGGATGAAGAAAATGAAGAACAAAAGTTTGACATTTCGGACTCGATCGTGTCTGCCAATGGCATTTTGAAGTCCCTGCAAGAAGATGTGTCCGAAGTGGTATGTGCAAATATCAGTTGTCTTCTCGTTGAAGGAGAACATGTTACTGTAGAATTGTACTAATTTTTGGTTTTTTTTGCAGAATAATTCTGATGCAGCAGAATTTCAAGACGCGATTGACATTCGCACGCCGGGGTCGGAACATGCCACCACGTTGCAAGCACCAATTGATGATGAAGAACAGGAAGAACAAGAGCAAGTGCATAAACATGAGGAAAAGGAATTTCAAGATGAACGGGATGACGGGGACGACCTGGACGACCGGAAAGATTTGGAAGTACGTGAACACGATGAAGAAGAACAGGTTCAACCTGACGTGCAGGTTCAAGACCATGAGCCTGCCGTGACTGAAACTAAAGAAGAAAAAATTGTCGACGATTCACACGTTTTAAACAATGAATCAGATGATGACAACAAAGACGCAACAGTAGAGCCTGTTGATTCCAAAATTAATGACTTGGATACGCCAAGCCAAGCATCACAAAGTTCAGGCATTAATCATGTTTCCGAACCTGTTGTTTCCAAATTTGATCATAATCACGAATCGCAATCGGATGAGTTAACCACGGTATCGCCCACGCCAATTTCACCGGTCGACAACCTTGAAGATGTGGATCTTAACCAGGAACCAGACGTGGTTGAACCAGAGGTTGCTGCGGTCGCAGTCACGGTCGCAGCAACAGGAGTTGCAGATGCACCACCACTTCCTCCCCGAAATCCCAACAAGCGATCGCCGTTTTCCTGGCTCAAGAGTAGTAGTAGCAGTAGCAACAGCAGTAACAGCAGTAGTAATAGTAGCAACAGCAACAGCAGCAGTAAGGAAAATCAATTATCGAACCCGCCATTGCCGCCACGGCCTACTCACCGGGAAAGCTCAACGAACAGCGTCACGTCGGTTGCAAACTATGAACTTATTCTAAACCGGGCCGATGCCAACCGTGACAACTTGCAATCCAAGAATGCGTCCGAAAAGGAAGCTCATATGGCTGGCAGTCAAAAATTAAAAGAAGAATTTGAAACGCTTCGGAACCAGAACGTATCATCTGGTGGTGGTGGTGGTGCCGAATCAGAGCAAGACCTGGCATCGATTGATTGGCAATTCTGGACCGCGCTGGTTGCAGATTATGCTAACGTGGCTCGAACTCATCCGGCAGAGCTGGCGCATGCTATCCAAAACGGGCTGCCGCCACCGTTGAGGGGAACGATCTGGCAACTTATCGCATCATCCAAATCGCTTGTTTTGGAAGATGTTTACAAATCATTGCTGTCGGAGACAAGCGTACATGAAAAAAGTATTCGACGGGACCTGTCCCGAACCAGTTTTGCCAAGTCAGTTAATCAAGATTCTTTATTTAACGTGATAAAGGCATACAGTCTTTGGGATCCGGAAGTTGGATATATTCAGGGCATGGCATTTATTGCCGTGCCGTTGATACTCACGGTTTCTGAGCCGGAAGCATTCAGCTTGTTGGTCGAATTAATGAAAACCTACAAGCTTCGGGAACTTTTCTTGCCAGAAATGCCCGGCTTGCATACCAAGTTGTATCAATTCGATCGCATTATCGAGGACGACGTGCCGCACGTGCACGTTCATTTGGCACGGCAGGGCGTGAGGTCATCCATGTACGCGTCGCAATGGTTTCTTACTTTTTTCGCATACAAGTTCCCGTTGCAAATCGTGCTGCGCATTTTTGACGTGGTCGTGGCTGAAGGCTTGGAAGCCATTCTTCGGTTTGGCGTGGCATTGATTCGCAAGAACGCGGACGCGATCGTGAGGTTAGAATTTGAAGAATTGTTGAATTTTTTGAAAAACAACTTGTTCGATGTTTATCTTGACCCTGCTTCAAGTAACAACAAGCAAAAACCAACGTCGTTTATTCTGTCCCGAAATAATTCACATTCAGAAAACGCGTACCGGGTTAATGAATTAGTAACTGATGCCTACGCGGTCAAGCTGTTGCCTTCAACCTTGCAAAAATATGAAGCAGAACATGTTGAAATTCATCGGGCAGAGTTGGAAAGATTAGAAGAGGTTGAAAATTTGCGCACCACGAACGGGCAGCTAACCTTACAAATCAAGCGATTGGAAAATAGTTTGGCAACATTAAATCAGGAACATATCGAAGTCGCAAACGAGATGGTGCAGGGCAAGGTTGAATTAGAAAAATTGCGAGACGAAAATGATGATTTCAAACTTGAAAACGATGAATTAAAATCTCAAGTTGAAGCTCTGCCAGGTCAAGTCGAAGCCAAGCTTAGGGAAGAAATGGATGACTTGATGAAACGAAATTTGGAAGTCATGGATTTAAATCAAACATTAGAAGACCAATGCGCTGCTTTGGAAAAAGAATTGGTTGAAACCAAACTGAAATTTGCAACAATTAACGAAGCTCATGAGTCTTTAAATAGAAGATGGACAGATTTGAAAAAGGTTATTGAATAAAACAACAATGTTCTATTTTTTTTTTTTTTTTTTTCTATTGATTTTTTTGTGCTTGTGTATTATTTTCTTTTTTTGCCGTTGGGAAGGGGTATACATTATCTTTTAATTACCTTTCATATAAAATGTGGTTTTCATGAATTATACGACATGTGTATGAGAGTGCTGAATGATGTTACATATTAAATATATACAAAAAAAAAAATAAATAAATAAAGGTCTACAAATGTGTCATCCATATACATATACATATATATGCTTTATTTATTTAATTTTTTTTAGCTTTCCCAATCATCAACACCTTCAAATTTTACTTCAAACCCGAGGGCTTTCGTTACTTCCGCCCGTAGCAAGTCTCCCAAAGTTGTACCATCACGATTATATATCCATTTTCCGTTTAAAAAGTTATACCTATAAAAAAAAAAATTAGTTTAATCATTTTTTTCTGTTTACAAAAAAAAAATAAAACAAATAAAAACTAATAAAAAACAAGTTGAAGATGAAGGAGTTCCTGAATGGCAAAGAGAGGATATACCTTTTGGGACCGGAGATTGGGCTGCTAAGCCAAATTTGCTTGTTTGGTGGCTGCTTGTTGATAACATAAGTTCCATTTGGTGGTAATTGCAGTGTCAGAACACCTTGCTAATCAAAATATACGCCCAAGGTCAGCCCAAAAAATTTTAACAGAAAAAAAAAAAAATAAAGCAGCTGCCCGATATGATCTATCCTCTCTTGCCAATCATTCATTCATTCGTCTCCTAGATTTATGTAGATGAAAAAAAAAAAAAAAGAGAAAAGAAAAACAAGAAGCAAAATGAGAGTAGAAATCAAATATCACTCAGGATTAACGGGGGGAAAAAAAATATAATGGAACCTACAGAAAGTTCAAAATCCACGGTCTTAAACGCTTCATTAGCCGAAATGTCTTCAATCTGAGTAGCAATCAATTCAAGGGTTTCATCAGAGAACGCATGAAAATCGTTGAACGACAAGTCTTCGGTTGAAACGTCGGCAGCACCGGCCTTAGTGGTATACCCACGCGAACCGGTCGAGCAATCACAGTCGCAACCGGGAGCAAGCTTGCTGGAGATGGTTACCAACCGCCCAGATCCGTTGCCAGACCCGCCACAGTCACAACCAGGCGCGGCAGCAAGCAAGCGCAGGGACGGACGTGATGCCGGCGAGGCCAGAACCGAGAACATGCGCTTCGTGGTGCCGCTGGGACAGTCACATTCGCAACCAGAACGGGCAGTCAGTGCCAACTGGCGCAAGGTGGCAAAGCCCTTGGACGACGACGGGCAGTCACACTCGCAACCGGGAGCGGAAAGGCGGCCGACGGGTTGAAACACATTGCGGCGAGTGCTGACGCGGAGCAACGAGGCGCGAGAAAGAATTCTGGAAGCCATTTGGAGATGGAGAAGAAACAATACAAAAAAAGATTTGGATGTCAGAGGGAGACTCACTACGAACGCCGGCGGAACAAACGGTCGACGATTCTGGCTGGCGATGAGGCAAGAACGAGTGACTTTACGACGCAAATGACGAATTGCCGGGCTTGCGGCCGGGTAAACTCGCCGCCGTCGTCGTCGCCGATAGCGGCAATTCAATCAATTTAAATGAAAATATTCCGATTAACACGAATACAAATAAATATGCAATGCAATGCAATATACCCCTGTCTTTGCTGTGGAGTGTTTTATGGGTCACAAAAAATTGATGAATTCTGCTTCAAACCGCGCGGTCTGGCTGGCGGTTGGGACTGACTGGTGATGCTGTTGACTTGCTTTTTCCCTAGGCAAGTTGTTTTTTTGGTCATCATGACTTGCATGACCATCGTAACGGTTACTGGCAGACGATGAGTCGCGCTGCTTTTGCACGCCGGTATTGTTGTTGCTGTTGTTGTTTAAGCTGGTTTTGTTTTCTTGCTGCCACCACGCCACGTCTTGCTCGCCGCTAGCGAGAAGATCAAGTTGCAATTCTTGTGCCGAAAACAGCATGTCGTTGCGGGCGAATGATTTTCGCATGAAATATCTTGCCCGCAATCCGGCCACCGGACTGCGGGCATCATCATCATCATCATCATCATTCGGATCATGCGCGCGCGAGCGCACGTTCAATCGATCGATCGCTGGCAACAACGAACCAGCAATCACTCCGTCCGAGGCGCTCGTGAACGCTGGCTTCTGGTGGCACGATTTCCAAAGCAGGGACGTGACCGGTAACGATTCCATGTCCGGCCTGCCGCGAAGGCGGATCGGCAGGTGCGACGGCATGTCTGCCAATGTCATGTCATGTTGAAAATCAGCTGACGAACTGAGCATTTTTGATTTTTGGAAAGTTTTGGCTTGCGCGTTCCCGTTCCCGTCGTCGTTTTGATTTGGCTTTTCGGGGATTAATTGCAATTGATGAATGCTCGGCAAGAAAAAATTTTTGCCAACTTGGTTTGGTTGATCATGGTGCAATGTTGGGTTTAATTTTAGTTGATGCCGTGGACTGGCTCGGATTTGTTTCCGCCGTCGTTGTATTTTGGGGGTTCGGGGTGAATTTTTGTGTTGCTGGTGATTATCTTGGCCTTTAGGCACCGACAATTCGGTCAACATTGGCGGCGACGACACGAGCGGTGCAACGGGCAACAATTGTGATGCCGCCGTCCACATGGTGATCATGCACTTGCAATCTTCGTAATCACGAACTATGCCGGCCGCTTTTTTAACCCCCATGATTATGTCCATGGCCGCAGCTCGAGCAATGCCGTGCCATTTCTTCTCTTCCCTTGCTCCCACCGGTGCCACGTGCACTATTCCCTTGACCGCGACGTGCTGCGACAACCATGCCGCCGTGCACGCGCCGTCTTGAGGCGGCGGCATTAGCAATCCGCATTTTGCCGTGGCCACGTCCACCAAATCGTGAGGCGGGCCTGCTGCCAGCTTGACACCGGGGAACACGAACGAGGTGATGCCGAATTCGTCAGCCAAGTACTTGTTCAGGTCATGATACGTAACGACTTGTTTTGCTGGGTTTTTTTGTTGTTGCTGACGTTGCCGGGCCTGGGTTAGATGATGACGATGCAGGTATGGCTTAAGCAATAACGACATTTGACTGGCCGGGATCGTACGACATAACGTGGTCAGGGATGAAGGTGGTGGCAGAAGAACGATTTCAAACGACGTTGTGTTTGCCATTTTTTTAGATTTTTGAAACAACAGTTCAATAAAAACAAGTAATTAATTAATGAGGTTAAAAAAAAGGTATAATTTATTATTAAAAAAAATAAATAAATAAATACAAACAAGTTTGCAAAGATAATAATTGATGAGGGCATTATTCCCGGGCCAAATGCTCATTTCAATCTGGCCTGAATCCAAACGCGCGATGTTTTGCTTAAACAAAAACAAACGCGGAAACAAAACAAAAAAAAAAAAAAGAAAAATACGTACACTGTTATACATATTTATAAAATGAATATGAATTTTAATATTCTAATTAGTGTACATTTAAACAGCTTATTTCACCTAATGTACATTTTATAACCCTGTGACTTCTACTTCATTCTATATATACATGCTCCGTCGTTTTTGGCTCACGATGTTCCTCCCACGCCGGCAGCGTAGGCCAAGTACCAAGTTAACGACGCGCCGCCGTCCAACCACGCAGCCGAGTTAAAACTCGAACTTGCAAAAAATTTCAACGCCGCAGATGGATCGAACAATGCCAAGTTGGCATACAATATGCCTTTCCAACCCGAACTTAGCGACGGGGCCAAGTTTTTCAATTTTGAGTTCCATTCCTGTTGCACGAACGTGGGCTGCCGCACAAATGATGACGCAGGCGTGATTGGGATCATGTGAATGCCCTGAATGTATTCCAAATTAGTACCGAAATATGTAGTGTGATCACATTTATTTTCAAAAATGATGCCGGCTACTTTGTTGTTGATAAAATTGGATGGCTGGATCGTGTTATCGGATGCCATGAGGATGTATGAATTCATGGACCGCCGCATGAGTGCCAACATCATGGCACCGCGGGCCTCCATGGACGAATCACCAATTACTTGACCCCATAACTTGATCGCATATGCATGATTGTAATCTTCGGATGATGATTCTTGATCCTTGCCATCGGCAGATTCAAACAACCCCTTGGCCCATGAATGACCATGAAACCACGAAAATGATCTCGAAACCGGGTAAAAAGAATCAGCCGATGACGGATTGGCAATGTCGCGAACAAGACTGTTCACGTAATCTTTATTTTGGTTGACCCATTTGCCACCCAACGCGGTATCGATCAAGCCAATCACGGCGGCAGCATGAATATGATAGCCATAATGGAAATGATGATCGTTATAATATGAATTGCCATAGTCAGCCAACGAGTTGCCAGTAAGGATGGCGCCACTTGAAATCAATCCCTTGTAAGTTTGATCGTAGTAAAGAGGGTAAACCTGAGTGTTGTTGGCAAACCTGGCAAACGAAATTTTTAATTTATCCAAGCAATACTTGGTCAACGCCTTATTTTGTAATATGGCATGCGACGTGTAACATATATAAGCAAACTTGTCAAGCGCCTTGCCAGCTGAATACATTGAATCCGAATTGGTTTGCAAGTCCATGTCTTGCGAAGCTTCCGAGATTGCGGTTTTGGATAACAGGTTTAAAAAACTGGCAGAATATTTTGCTGATTTGCCCGAGATTGAAGTCCAAGGTGCAAATTTGATATCCATCGGCAAGTTTTCCTGAAACACAAAATTGTTTGTCGAATACGCCGTCATGATACCTTTGGTGGGTGAATCAAGTTTTAGCAACGTGGCTCTTGATTTCATGAATGGTTGAAACGAGGCTGAATGATGCGCAAGTGCAAACAATAACAACTTGTTTGCATTATTGGCACCTTTCGTAGACCACAAGATCTGAGCCGTGCCGACGTTGCCCACCGCCGTGCCGCTAACGGTGGCGCCGACTGAGAACTTGCCGGCATGGGCATCATAAATGGCTTCCGTGCCGGACGGCACCTGTGCGATTTGCACAACCACGTTGCGAACCTGGGTTGAGGCTTGAATCAGGGCCGAATTTTTTAAGATTAACGAAAAACTCTGCCCGGACGGAACCGTGGCATAAATTGCCCACACGTTGCCGTCGTTTAACGTGGCCAGGTATTTGACCACGCCGGCTCGAGGTGATGATTTCTTGGCCAGCGACCTGAACCCGACCAACGAACTAAACCGAGGTTGCAAGTTGTAATAAATGCCAGTCAAAAACGCGGATCCTTCAACTAGCGGGACTTGCAAGCTTTTGCCGTTGCCGTGCTTGGCTGCTGCGGTCATGATGATGTTGACCGAAAATTGTTGCGGATCGGTTAAGGTCGTGGTCATGCCCGAATCAAACTCTGCCGCGGAAAAAGAGAGTGACCGGATCCCGGTCGGATTAATGTAGTATTCGACCGGGTTGGCATTTGCATTCGGGCCAAACACCTAAGACCGGATTAGCATAAGTTTAATATTTTGTTTTAAAACTGGATATTTTAATTACCCTTTGCGACGCACTCGTATGCGAAATTGCTAATCCGTAATCACCACCAACACCTTGATTCCACCAAACTGAGTAAGGATAGACATAAGCCGGTTGAGATCGAGTGCCGAGAAACAAGTTGGAATAAAAATTATTAGTCGGAATTGGTGATTGCTTAACAATCGCTGCCGAAAAGCCGGTTGGCGATTGCGGATGATTTAGCAAGCGGGGGAAATGCTGCGATGGCGCGGTCGTGGCGATTGGTTTGAACAGGTCAATCGTGGAAACTGCTTGTACACTGTCAAGCCCGTCTTGTTGTTGTTGTTGCTGTTGTTGTTGTTGTTGGCCTGCCGTGTATGTCGTAAACACGGTGGCCGGTACCGATGTCGTGGCTGCGGCAGCGGGCGCGATCGTAAGCATCGGATCCGTGGTCACGCGGCCGGCGGTTTCCAATTCGGATGCGATCGTGCCCAGTGACGATGATGACGATGCCGGGGTCGAGATTAAGTATTGAACCGGGCCTGACTTGCCGGTCGACGTGGCAACCGCGGTTTGATCATGATTTTCTACCGTGCCGACCGCAACTGGCAATGCATGAGCAAAACTTATGATTAACCAAAAGCCAATAATTACCAGCATGACAGATGATCGTGTTCTGATTGCCTGGCAATACATAATGCCTTCCGCCCCTTGAACTTGGCCTCGAGATGATAAAAAAAAAAAGTGTGAAACGGAAAGCAAAATGTATGTAAAAAAACCTATTCAATTCATTTTTTTATGTTCCAGAAATATGACTAAATCGCCTTTCTTTATATCATGATGTTCAGGCAAGGGACCGGTCGATCGTGCTTTGATCTAATTTCATCCAACCTGCCGCATCAAGTTCGTTCGACCTCCTGATATCCACTTTCGGAAATTTTTTTTTTCTCTTTTTTTTCCCACCTTATTGTACTATTGTATTGAATACTCACATGATTTTAAGCGAATGCTTCGATGAAGAGCGCATTGACCCCCCCTTAATGAGGCTGGCTCATTAACTTGTTGCAGACGGTTGCTCTTTTTCTCTTTAGTGGCAGGGTGGCAGGCTATTGCCGAAACCGTCGTGCGGCGCGCCCAGGGTCTACCCCTGAAAAAGAAACAATATAAATGTAGCAAATAACCTTAACCTAAACTTCTAACCGCATTTTATTTATTGTTTTATTGTATGGCCGGAATGGTAGCAATGCCCTCTGCCTTAAAAAAAAAAAAGCTTTACAATAACAATATACATGGTTAAAACAAGATTTGATTGGCTGATTGCAACAGCTCCTTTTCAATCTGATCCTGAGCCAAGGTATGGTCCCATTTAATGTTGTGATGCCCTGCAGCTCTGGCGCCGTAATCATTAGCAAAATCAGCTGCTGTGGCCGCACCTTTAAACTCACGCTCACCTACGCCGCCAGCGTCAGGGAAATCCGGCGGCGGCGAAAGCAAATTAAACGCGTCCCGCTGCCTTTTCAAATACCGCAGGTTTGGCAAGGTCATGGGTACTGCTGGAATGTACAACACGGAGGAATCAGATTGACCGTGATGATGACGTTCGACAGAGTGAATCGTGTCGCAATGCCAAAGCACGTAGTCGCCAGGCTCGACGTGCGGCACGGCGGTCATGGCTTCGGGCAAGTTCAAATGCGGATGAGTCAGGTGATTGAGTTCTTGGCCGGCACCGAGCGCCGTGTTTGGAAACGAGTTTGAAGGTGCCACGAAATTGGCACCATCGACAGGGTCAAAAAACGGGCGCAAGAGAGTGTACGCAGTGGCGTGCTTAAGAAGAGGGTACACCTTGAGCGTGCCCTGGCAAGGCCCGGTAGACGACATGGCGACCCAACCCTGAAACATGCGAAACATGGAACAGGCACCGCTGCCGTTGTACATGTCAGTTTTGGCATTCACGCGGTGCGCGTAGTCAAACGGGTCATATTTCTCCCACGCGGCATCGCGCAATATGCTGGCATACACTCGCACGTATTCGGGATCTTCCCATCGTTCGATCGACCCGCCATCAATATGAGGACCGAGAGTAAATTGGGCATCACCCGGCAGCCTGATGCGCAACCTGTCCGCGTACGAGAGCGGGTGCCTGGTGGTTAATTTTGCCGAAGGTTGCGATGAATGCCAAAGACTCATGATTGCGGCCTGTGCCTTGATCAAGTTTGCATGCGACCGGGCACGAACTTGAGACCTGGACCAATACAGCTCATACACTGACGGAGAATGCTTGGGGAACCCAATCACTTGCGGATTGGCATTGATATAAGTTTCGGCATCAACCTTGAAACTGCGAGCCACGTCGGGTGGAATCACGTTTTTGAGCACGACCACGCCTCGAGTTTTAATATCTTGTACGATAGACTGGCTTGCAAACTTGACCTGGCCCGTTTTGTCGTCGGTTTCCACGTCACGATTAAAATCCAGGGTCGGAATCACGGCCGAACCCTGGCGCTTGATTTGCGCGATCTCGTCTTGCAAGCTGGCCAGCAGGCGGGTCCATGAATCAGCCAATTCTTGCTCACGTCCGCGCACGATTAACCGTTGCACGTCAGCAAGCCGGGCTGGCAATGGCACCTGAGCAATGCCAGATAGGGACGGGAACACGGACGAGATGTCGCCGGCGGCCTTAGTTGGTTGCGCGTGCACGGCGCGCCTAGCACACGCGGCAGCAAGTTTACTTAGTCGAAGCATATGAGCAAAGACCAGAAATACTATTTATTTAATTATTTGTTTGTTTGTTTGATAAAGACGATGCGGAGAACTGTCGAAGGCTACAGCATGCCAGGTCCGGGGGTCGGGAGGTTAGGCGGGGGAAGGTTTTGCGGGGAAGTCGAGCCCTTACGGCGGGCGCAGTGCCGAAAGAAGAAAGTTGCCCGCTGCTTGGTTTTAACGTAAGACATTACATAATACATGAGTAGTTAAAACTATAATTAATTGCTGCTGAACCACGACAAAAACGCGTTCCATCCAATCGACACCAGGTTGACAAACAGCAGCCGGTGTTGCAACGGCATGAACCGGAAGTTGATGACCTGCACCAGCGGCCACACCGCGTAGTTGCCCACCATGGTCGGGTACCATTTGTCGCGCAAGTCCTGCTCGATCGACTGCCACGAGTGCCCTTGCAACACGCCCATGGACACGTAAAACGACGCGATCCCGACCGGCGCCCACACGGCCTGGTCCACCACCATGCGGCCGAACGCTTGCAGGTTTGGCCGGCCGGGGATCTTGACCACCCGTGAAACGAGCCCGTACCACCGCGTCACGATCGGCGCAAACACAACGCCGCCGTGGAAAACCATGCGTGCCGTGCGTTGCAAGTCGTAGGACTTGTAATCTCCGGTTGCTTCCTCCGCGACCTGCGCTATCAAATCACCAGCTCCAAATAAGAACTATTTTTTTTTTTGGTTAGTTCTAATTTATCACGGACTAAATGAAATGACCCTTTTGTCAAGGCATGACTTACTCCCGTGGATATGCATTGAGTCAGCAGCGGCCGGGCTGTCAGACGCGCCAAATACCATTTGTAAAACGATGCCATATGATATATAGATCTATGTATATATAACGTATTTTGGAACCTGCCAAAACTGCAACAAAGCAAAAACACAAACGACCTAATTATTTCTTTTTTTGCATTTCATGGTCAAGACCCGGGAATAGTTGAAACAGGTGGCGTTTTGTGTTTCATTTTTTTTTTATTGCAATTTAATTTAATTATACTTCAATTCGCGATACGTTTTGCCCCTGAATTTTTCACTTAACCAATCATAACTCAAGCGATTATTTAATCAATCCCCATGATGATCATCTTTCCAACTACAATATTTATAACCAAATGCTTGCAATTTTTAATTTATAAAAAAAAAAAAAAGGGTTAAGACACTTATAAATATAAAACCAAAAGTTAACCCATTTTTTGTTTTTTGGATTTTTTTTTTTCATTTTTCATTTATCTTTTAATTCAATCAAAATCCATCGTTTAATCATCACTCATACACTTCACTCACTCAAGAAAAAAAAAATAAAATAAAACAATACAAAAGTCCTATACAAATAATGTAACTGCTTACAAAGTAAAGAAACCAACAATGCAGGCAAGCGACAACATGAGGCCAGAGTTGATGTTGGCAATGTCGCCCAACGCAGCACTGTGAGAGCTGGTGGCAGCGCTGGCACCGGTAGTGGTATTCGTACCGGTGCTGCCGGTGCTGTCGGTGCTGGAGCCAGTCGACGTGGCAGTCGCGGTATCACTACCTGCAGATGCCGATGACGGAGTGCTGGAGTCAGTCTGATCAATGGCGGAGTCATCAGAAATGGATATACTGTAAATCTCCTCCACGGTCGGGTTGCTGATTTCTGATCCGTTCTGGTCAAGAATCGTAAAGTTCGTGGTCTTGGTCGTGATTTTCACATACCGGCCACGGTTGTACGACGAGTCAAGACCGTTGGCAATCAAATCAGCAGCCAAAGTATCAGGAAGCGTCGTGTTGCCGTTAATGTTGGCATACGAGCTCAGATAGCTTGTCGGACGAGCTGATGCTGCAGACGAAGTAGCAAGACCCGTGCTGGACGCAGTCGCATACCGAGACGAAAGCGCCACGTAGTCATCCCTGATCTGGGCCGAGTTATCAGTGTCAGAAATGTTCACTAATCCATAGTTTGACGCCTCTTCGGAGTACTCGTACACGAGGCCACCAGAAAACACGACCGTGAAGTTGTCAGAAAAGATCGAGCCAACCTCCTGAAACGTACGAGGCTGGACAAGATTGCAACCAAATTCGGAAAGGAAAATTGGGATCGTGTAGTTCTTGAAATCATCAACAAGAACGTCATAACCCGAGCCAGTGAACGTGTTTTCGCCACACCATTGGTACGAGTTCACGCCATAGAAATCGACTGCAGTCTCAGCGGGACCTGCCTCGAGATAGTTGGCCAGTGAAACACGGTACGCAAGATTATCGGCAGCAGAATAACCGACAGGAATCGACCGCTTGATGTGGTTCGAGATGTACTCCTTAATGTCACGAACAACAGCCTTGACGTAATTAGGAGAAGCTTCAGCAGACGTAGCATCGTCGATGACCTCGTTACCTGCAAAATACCCAAGCGTGTTGTTGTATCCAGAGAAAGCTTCGACGACCTGGAACACACGGCTCAAATAACTTTCCGTGTAAGTCGTCCACGGTTCGTCCCGGTTAAGACTCTGGGTGTAGTTTGGAGTGTTGACATCGATAAACAGATAAATGCCAGCCGAGGCAAGAAGAGTCACACACTCATCGTGGTCGAGCGTAGGGTCAACGGAGTAGATTCGCAGCGTCTGAAAAGTCACGTGATTAGCTCATGGTTTTACTTTCGCAAAAAAAACCCTTTGCCCTCGCCCGGGAGTTAAAAATAGGTCACGGCTTGCCGGCTTCGTCGGCAAAAGCCAGGCACCGCTGAACCAGCGGCTTTGAGTGCAAGCAAGTCAAATAAAAATATAAGAAAACAAGCAGTCACACTAAGCTGCAACACATGCCTTCCGACTAAGGTATTGTTAACGCTGCGGACGAAACCCGCAGGCAAATGAAAACAGGGCAGACGAGAGTTCAAAAGAAAAACGAAAAACGAAAAAAAAAAAACCCAATTAAATACGTACATTAATGCCAAGGTTTTGAAACAGATAAATATCTCTGGCACAAACGTTGGGATCCGACAAGGGATCAGAGCCGTCCTTGAACCCGGCTGAGCCGCCAGGTTGGTAGTCCACGCCTTTAATCCAGAACTATATCATTGTCAATGATATTAAACAAACCAATCATATTTCAAAAAATGCCTAAACCCACATTTTCACCAGTTTCTGAGTTGACGAAATAACGACCGTCAATCTCGATGGGAGTAATAGCGGAAGCAGAGCGGGCGAGCATGAGCGACGATGACACAGCCAACGCGGCAACTGAAGCAACAGCTTTGACAATACCCTTCATGATGGATTTCACAAAAAGAGAATGTAGGAAATTAATAAAAAAAAGAAAGAAAGAAAGAAAGAAAGAAAGAAAGAAAGAAAGATGGCTCAAAACACCAGCAAACAAACAAACAACAAAAAAAAATGAATAGAGAACCCGGCGACGGACGGAATAAATACAAAACCCACGCGGTTGTTACAGTTACAAGGAGCAATTCATTCCCATCGGGGCGCGAGCGCGAATTGCCGTAAACAGAACAGAGAAACGCGCGTTTGGTAACGCTGGACCGGGTAATGACAACTGCACTGCCTCTGGTTTACGTATACTTCATTGTGACCAACTAGGACTTGAGAAGAGACGGTTAATTATCAAACATGTTATAAATAGTGATCTGTACTATGTAGTACCGCATGCAATTGGGTTAGTCCATATTTTCTTAAAAAGTTGCTTTTCGTTTTGGGCCAATTATTCTTATTTGCCCCTTGCGTATGTAACTACAAACTTTCAATAAAAATCCCTCGTTCCATGTAGAAATTAAACCATTGGTGCAATTTCATTCGACTAATAGTCATCTATCTGTCTATCTATCTATATATATATATATATATATATGCATTACGTACGTATTGGATCACGTCTACATGTACTCGTATTTTAATTAATGCTCCAAACATGCGTACCTGACAAGTGCGCTAGACCACAAGCTCAATGTCCCACCCGCGAACGTTGTCTTCTCCACGATGCACCCTAACTTCGGCACCTTCAGGCGGAACAATGATTCTTCCATCCACGCACCATCGTCGCAACCTTGCCTCAAACTCTTCAATCACGACCTTCAACTCCCGCACCCGCTCGTACACCACCCCGGGCTCGTTCACGTGAGCGCCGTTGTCGTAGGCAAGCATGAGCACGCGCATGACCTCATCTCCAGGTGAGTGTGCTAATTCGACCAAAAAAACGTCCCCGTTATTGGTCCCGTGCGGTGAAATCACAAACCCGGGTTCAAGGCTCGTGATTGACGTAAGCAGCACGTACGAATGCGGGCCCGCAAGTTCGGCTTCTTGTCCCGATTGCCTTTCGTATTTTAGCACGCCGTGATACGCCCGGCTTTGCTTTAAATTTTCCTCGGCTGCTTTCTTGAACCGGTCGTTGCCCAAAGCGCGGTACTCGGGTGAATCAGAATCACCCACCAGCGCGGCGTGAATCGCCCACGATGCCACCACGATCGCAAACACTCGGTAGCCGTCACCATTATTGCTGCGGTTATCTACTACCAGCGGTATAACCTTGTCCACCGGATTTACCTTACTCGCAGGCACAATCTCTTCACTGCCTTCCGGGAACGTGACAAAAAAAGGTTGGAAAGGCTTGGGCTTGGCAAACAATGTTGATGCCAACGCCTTGAATGGCGTGTCCAATCCTCGCGAGGTCAGCAACGCATTGCCCGACCCGGTAGGAATCGGTGCCAGGTACAACTTCGCCGGCGCATTTGGCTCAGCCAGGGCGTTAACAAATTCATGAATCGACGTGTCGCCCGAAAGAAGAATCACAGTTTGATTTTTGGCATTCCCTGATTGCTGGTTGGATGTCAGGCTTCGTGCAATATCACCGACGCTTGCATGTGACTCGGTCGCGTGGTATTCATATGCAACACCCAATTCTTCAAACAACGGCTTCACTACCTGATTGAAAAAAATTGATCCCTGGTGCTTGCCGGCCGTGACGGAATTGATCACGAGCACGCTCGATTGAGCCGGATCAAGATGGGCAGGCAATTCATTCAGTGATCGGCTTGCTTTTAATAACTGGTCCACAACGGTGCCGTTATTGATCTCGGTCACCACAAGCTCGGTGACGTCGTGCTTGACCCAGAGCACGGCCGCATTTGTAATCGCTAAAATACTATCAACCGGAATGCTTGTCCCATCCACGGCAAGAATTCCATTTTTAACTTCGTAATTCGATATGGCCATTTTTTTAAACAAGAAAAAAAATAAAATTTTATTATTATGGAAACATTTGTGTGTTTATATAACTATTTCCCCACTCGTATCCATATTTACTTGTGTGCGGTACAATGAATCAACGCGTAAATCGATAATCTCGGTCAGCAATGGTGTCAGACAACAGTATCAGGCAGGGTAACCCTCTACTGAGTCTACGATCTTATCTGATTAACGTTCGGATTGCTCGTCCATTAGATTACATATCATTACTACGATTGAAACAAGCACAATGGTAGAACAACCCACGGCATCTACTCAATTGGATGAATTATCTGAGACTGAGATTGCCGCGTTCAATGATTTGAAAGCTTCCGTGCCGGACTTGATCCTCACTGCCGCGTACTCTGAACTTTACGGGCACGACATCTCGGTCGCGTCCTCACCGGTCACGGACAAGCTGCTTCTTAATTTCTTGGTTGCCAAAAAATTTGCAGTTCAGGAAGCTCATGATCAATTGCTAGAAACATTAAAGTGGCGCAAGGAATTTAATCCTTTATCAGCCGGGTTTGCAGAGCAGCATGATGCCAAGTTTGACGGCCTGGGGTTTATTACCGAGGACAAGTCAAGCACGACCGGCAAGCCTGGCGAGATCATAACCTGGAACTTGTACGGCCAGGCTGCAGGCAAGCCTGAAGTTGTGTTTGGAGACACGGCATCGTTTTTGAGATGGCGGGTAGGTATTATGGAACGAGGATTGAGGTTGCTTGATTTTGCATCTGATCGGGTCCAGATCTCTCAGGTGCATGACTACGCCAACGTGAGCTTCCTGAGGATGGACCCCAACGCCAAACGAGCATCACGTGAGGCAGTGGCGATTTTCCAAAAATATTATCCTGAATTGTTGGGCAAAAAATATTTTGTCAACGTGCCGTTGGTCATGGGATGGGTGTTCACGGCCATGAAATTATTCGTGTCGAGGGAAACCATCAGCAAATTCGTCGTACTAAGTTATGCAACCTATTTGGTTGATTATGTAGGTGATTGGATCCCTGAAACTTATGGCGGCAAGGGCGAGTCACTTAAGATCCAGGACTTGTTTGCCACGATTACTGCGCCTGAGAGTATTCCGTTGCCCGATGCGGTCCAAGCCGAACCTGAAGTTTCTGAATCTACGCAAGACGATGCGGATGCGAAAGCAGATTAAATTTTTTTTTTTTCGTTTCTTCTTTTACAAGCAAGTCATAAATAATTTGTAATACATTAGATAAATACATAAATCTAATAACTAACTATCGAAAGGTAAATATTTCGCCCCAAAAAAAATAACCAAAAACACCATAATACAAATGCAAGTTTTTTTTGTTTTTTAAGAAATGCCTTTTCAGAGTCGTTGTAAATCATTAACCACCATGTATCTACTTAATGATATCCATCCCCATCTAAACCATACCATTTGTGAGACATGCGCTTTCGTCATGGCGTCACGCGTGAGGGCGTATTGCCTGGCCGAACTGGTCACGACTAATGACGACGCCAGGTCATGCTCATTTTCAGTTACAACTTTAATAAACCAATTGTATGCATAAGTAATTGGAATATCAACAAATGATAAATATTTTCGAATTACGGAGGTTGATCGAAGCAGCCAGACTTCCTTGCCAGCATCATTCCTGAATTCGGACATGCGCTTGACAAATTGCCACAGTGATACGTGATTGCCGTGACCGGACACGCCGTTACCGTCAAACGTAACAATCACGTCAACTTCATCAAGGTACGGATTAACAAGTTCAGCAATCGCGTCCGCAGGCCATGTGGCTCCGAACCGGTCCTGCACTTGCACGTCATCAAAAATGATCACGTTCGACGCCGGAATGCCAAACATGCCAGCTGATTTTTGAAGCTCACTAACCCGGGTTTGACCCAAATTATCCGCATTGCCGGTCGAAAGGCACAAGATTTTTAAATTCGCGTGGTTCTCATCATGACCGCGTGAACCGTGCGTGCTCGTGTGCAGGCTCAATTGCCGCAACGAATTCAACGTCGGTCCGAAAAACATGGCTTCATCATCCGGATGCGCAATCAACAACGCGATCCGCTTGTCAGCAAAATGTGCCTGTAACGTGCGTTCATGAGGTGATAAAAAAATAGGTCGAATGATGAACCTTGAAAGAATCCTTTAATCAAGAAAAGAAAAAAAAAAAAAAAGGTTAGCACTCGACTTTATAAAAAATAAAACAATCATGATTCATACCAAAATATTATTGAAATGAAAATAACAGCAAAAGCCTTGCGTAATCTCATTTTATTTTAAACCGTCGAATCGAATTCCGTAGTTTCTTGATGTTTCATTTGCAATATAACAAAAGAGTGTGGCTTAGGGTAATTCAAAAATGTACTGATAGCATAATGATCTAATGGCTCAGCGGTGATTCTCTCAAGTTCTGAAGAATGCATTGTCGGAGCCATTATGTCAGGAGCTGCACAACTTGCAGAGAACGATGGTAGCTCTATAACAAGTGCATAAGAATAGTCCGAATTGAGAGGAGAAGTACGATGTGATGGACGTACGAAACATTATTAGCTACGCAAATTAAAGCATATCCATCAGAAGACTCTACCTGCTGCTGCACGTTAAATATCTTTCATATTTTACCGTAACAGCAACATAATAGACTCATATATTTACAACCCTCAGCATGTATTCAGGTAGATAATTCTCGTAAGCGGCTTTCTCCAACTCTTTGTTTGAGCGGCGTAGCTTTGTTTGCAATGGTAAAACAAAGGGTTGGGAATTCCATGAGTTTCACAGTAGGCCTGTTGTGGCTTTACAAGTGTTCACATTACCTGACTTTTACTAGTCCATCATATACTGATTCGATACAATAAAAGAAAAATAGTTATACAATGAGACTTTTATAGCTGCGGAATTTTGATTCAGACCTTCGATTAATCAACGTTTGATTTATTTTCACGGACGTAAACGTAAAGTCTGGTCACGTGATTTACTGCAATGTACTCAACAGCAAGGATTATGGCTACGCTTTCCCGTGTTTTTGATATTGCACTAAAGCTTTATACGTGGTTCAATTTTTTTCATCATTGACAGGGTGTGAAAATTTATAATTTGATTTAACAAAGGAGAACGCAAACAGAGAGAAGAAAGAATGACGACAAAGTCAGCACTCAAATCTTCTAGTTCGAACACGCCGCCGATAACTTCGATTACAGATATTCATGGCAATCCGATACCTTTTTCATCATTAATTATAAATGATAAGAAGAATAATGCTAACACTAATACTATTAACACGTCTTTTTCATCGTCAAGTCCGGTAAAAAAGACGGTGTCTTTTCATGCGGACACGAAGCCACCGAGTGAAGACTTCTTAGAAAACAGCAGTACTGATTACATCAGTACTGATAACAGCAACAATAACAGCAGAAGCAACAGAAGCCACAAGAATCGAATAAAAAGAAGGACCAGAAATGTCAATTCCAAGAGCGCTGGCCAAAGTAAACGAGAAGAATATTTGTTTGTTCTTTTGGATTACCTGATGGTGATCGTGCCGCTAACGTCGGTTTACATCGTGCTCGACGTGTTGGTGTATCGGCAATATGATCAAGACCTGATTTCAAGTGACGTGCTTCACAGGGCGGTAACCGCGTTCGGCACGTTGTTTGTATTGCATTCCACGATTCATCCGTTGCATGCAAGTTTGCCCATGCAAATGTTGCTCCTGTTTTTCACTGTCATTTTGGCCAGTTACCTTGTGCATGCCTGTTACCATCATGATTATTTTGCCGTCATGAAGCAAGCCCCACCGTTAGGTACCGTTCTTGTATGGTTGTCGATCGAATTGGAATATTATTGGTCTATCCTGGCCGGCGTTACGGTTGCATTCCTCAGCTGGCTTATCGCATATTAACCAAAAAAACAAAAAAGAATAATCATTGCATGGCATTTTTTTTGTATGCTTTCAATCTTTCATGTGTCTTGTTTTTTTTTTGCTTAAAGATATATAATTTTTGGTTAAACATTTTGGAGTCGGTCCTAATTAATTAAGTGCATGTTTCTCTTTTCTCTTTTGCAAGATTGTATTTATAATTTTATATATTTTAATTAACTTTATATTTTATCAAAACTCATCAATAGAGAACAACTTAAAGATATTTTTTTCCCTTGTTTTATAACCTCCAAAGGGCTTAGGGATCTAAAGATTTTGAAAACGAGGCCGTCTTAAAATAACAAGTAAATCCTTTTTTTTATATGTTTTTTTTAGCCATTTGAGGCTTGTCACTTGTAGATTGGTTCATTGTATTATATTACGTTTAAAATAACCTTGTATTTAGAAATAATGTACTTTATTTTTATCTAACCATATATCTTCCTGAAAGTATTGTAATTCCAACCGTTTTGCCAAACTCGTCTAGGGTTAGGGTGACGTTTGGCGTGTAAACGCCTGGCACATGGTTCGGTCGTTGGCGATAAACCAGCCCTGCACTGTCCCTGGCGCCGACACCCCCAGCCAGGCATCCTTTTGTTTCTGCCTGCCACCGCCTCCCGTTTTGCATCTTTGATCCTGATTTTGGTATAATTATAACAGTACAATATAAAGTTACCGGGTTTGGTTATTGGTAATTCTTGCATTGTTTTGGGATATTACTTTCGCCAGGCTTATCACATACGATAACCCGTACCGGTGCCAACGAGCTTTCGACTCCTCACGTAATGACTTCCGTTTTCAAACATCATCACGCTGCCGGTGAAAAACAAGAGTTGTCGAGTATCAAAGTTCAGGATGACATAGAATCACCACCGGCGTATTATTTGCCACATAAGTACCCGTTGGACAGATCGCATGCGGATACGATTCGATTGTACGAGGCTTGTCGTCGTGGCCGCCTGATCCGCCGGCACGTTTTTGGGTTGACATCCGTGGTATGTTTGGTTTTCCTGATTGCTTGCTTGACTGGTTTGATCAGGTTTCAAACCGGACTGGTCGATTCGTTGGTTTCATCCATTGGCAAGTATCTGCCGTCGCGCTGCTCCGGCAGCAACAAACCCACTGCCTTTCAAGACCACTGGCCCACCAAGACTCCACACTCGTACGAGTGCCCGCGTGACTCTGTGGATGACTTGTCGTGCCATCTTACTGGCACCAATCTGACGAGCTTGGACACATGCTGCGTGAATTCGCCCGGCGGCCAGATCTTGCTGACTCAGTTTTGGGATTTTGCTCCCGCGCTCGGGGACGCGGACAAGTGGACATTGCATGGGCTTTGGCCGGATAACTGTGATGGCAGTTTCGAACAGTTTTGCGATACCAGTCGAAACGTAAAGTCGATTCAGGATACGTTGTTGTCAGCTGGCGAGGACGGCCTCGTGCGGGCCATGAAACAGAATTGGAAAGGAACAAGGAACGATGACGACTTGTGGACGCATGAATGGAACAAGCATGGCACATGCATTTCCACGCTAGATCTCAGATGCTACGAGCCAAGTTCGCATGCCGCGATTGAACCCGTGGTTGAATATTTCTCGGCAGCAGTTAATCTTTTTAAGACTCTTGATACGTACAAGGCCCTGGAATCAGCCGGGATTGTTCCATCATTTGAAGCCAGATACAGCCGGGCTGATATCCTTGCTGCAATTGGAACTGAGCTTTCGGACGGTCATAATGTCACGCTTGGTTGTACGCGGTCAGGCTTGTTCAATGAAGTGTGGTATCATTTTAACGTCCGTGGCCGTGCGCAAGATGGCCAGTATGTTTCCACCGAACCTGATGGAACTAAGGATTCTTGTCCTGACACTGGGATTAAATACTTCCCAAAAGTATATCACGACAAGCCAATTGATCCTCCCTCCAGTCCTCCTGCAGGACCGGGGGTTCCGTTTAACGGTAAAGGGTATATTATGGTTAATGATGGGGCCGAGGGGTGCCTTATTTCTCAGGGAACATGGTATTCATCTGGCACATGTGCAACCTATCATGCGGTTAAATCTGAATCCGTCGACGGCAAGATCTCATTAAGATCATCCCGTGGTCCTTGCGGTGTCACAAGCAAGGGCAAGTTTCAGTGTGGCAATCAAGTTCGTCGTCCGTCATTGTTTGACTTGTCAGATCAAGGTGAACTGTCGTATAATGGATTTGTGACTTGGCGTTCGCATCGTCATCCTGCGAAGTGGACGAAAGAAGCCATATGGTCTGGCGAGACTGGTTCCAATATTCCTGATTCAGTAGATGTCAAGCTTACTTGGAAAGCAACGCGTTAGATGCATCTATTGGATGCTTCATTTTTGGTATTTTTTGCTTTTCTTTTTGGTATTTTGTTTAGTTTGTCGGTGGGTTTTTTTTTGTTTTGTTTGGTAGAAACATCCCATATCGATGTTGACGGAGTAGAGCGGGGCGTCGTATAGTATACACTTCATGGACTTTACAATACAATACATGATACATCAATCTCGTTGAAAGGCGGCAAGAATGCCCATTGTCGCTAGTAGTAAATATTTTGCCCAAACGTTTTCGCTCAGTAATATTGTAATGTATCCTGCCCATGGCACGTACGCTTTCACGGCGCCGATGACTTCTTTTTCCCGATTGAGATAATACTGCTTGTAACTGTATAATTCAACATCGTCCAACCCATTGTTATCACCTTTTGTCAATAGTAACTGTTTACTTGGCCTATAAAACAGAAAAAAAAAACAGGGTTAAAAAAAACTTTTTATGCCGAACTGAAGCGAACAACATACGACACATGGTTGCGAACCACGCGATGCACGATAGGGATGTCCCTGCCGTTAACGTTATAAACAACAATGTCACCAACTTTAACCTTGGGATTTCGATTCCATAAAAACAAAATATCGCCCCGTTGAAAAGCCGGCTCCATGGATCCGGACAACACGACCACGATCGGCGATGGCGAATCCGTAATCACGCTCAAACCTTTCCAAAACATGAACGCCGTGGTTAGTACTAACGAAAAGCTGAGTGCTTGCACTAACGTTTGCCGTAATTGGGAGCCAGAAAGTTTTGTTAGCATTTTGTTGTTGTTATTATTATTATTATTATTTTTTTTTTTTTTTTTTTAAAAAAAACAATTGCTAAAACGAATGAAAAGTGAATTAATGGACTTGACCTCTATAACACGCGGCCAAGTCGCGCAATGTAGAATGTATTATATTATATTATATTATGTTAATTGTCTCAAAATATTTCAACGCAAAATATATTAAATTCTTTGTGCCTTCAAAACAAAAAGAAAAAAAATATTATTTATATAAGATGGTTTGCATCCGAAACCTCAGTGACTGGCTATATATAAAGTCGGTTTTTTTTTTGCACAACTTAAACAACTAATGATTTGTTAGAATATGAATTTAAGTGGGACATGGGTTCATGACGTCAATGTAATATCGTATGGTACTATTTTTTTCAATCAAGTGAAAAAGAGAACTTATATACATTATGATATATAATGAAACAATTAACAATTTTACAACTGCATCTGAAAAGAAAAAGGGCAAGGCAAGTGGGAGCCAAAGCCGAACCGATGTTTCGTAAAAATATATGCATTATTTTTACTCCCGAAGCCTTCGTAAATGTTTAAAACCAATACCCTATTTAACTAAAAATGAGTATTCTAGATAGCAAGAAATTATATTTTGAAAAGCCAGACCAAATTAACCAAATTTTACCAGGTATTATAACATGTAGTAGTATAGTATATATAAAAAATTAGACCCAAACTCCTAAAAGTCTCAAAAAATAAAAAGAAATAAAAAAAATTTTCAAAAACAATAAAAAATAAATCAAACAAGAACTATTGTTTTTTTTAAAAAAAGCACCAGACACTAAATAAGTCCACCTCGGTCAGAAAAATGCCCAGGAGAGCGGCCGCGAACCATGATGCCCACCGTAGCAACACGTTGAAGTTCGACATATTTGATGGCATTTTTGTTATCGGGATCATCCACGACAGCATAAAGAATCACTACAACACGATATTGCTGCTGAGCAATGTTTTTTTTACCATTATTAGCGGTCGCTTTTCTAAACTGAATTCGCTCAAACACGGCGATCTCGTCATTACCAAACGGTGAAGTATTAGGTTCCGCACCAGTGCCTGGTTCATCAATTGGAATCAAAATTTCCTGAGAAGCAAAAGCCTGACGAGGTGAATAAAGTTGATCACCTATGCCACCCACAGAATCCGAAGTAACTGTAACGCCATTATTACCTCCACGATTAACAATCGGTCGGACTTGCACAATCAACGGATGCCGACGCGGACCCTGATCACGCCTTGGGCTATGCTGAATAAGTTCCACAGGTCGGCCATTAATCTCGTCCTCTGCCGTAATAGATACAGCAAACGATTTGACATTGGCATATCTAATCTCTTCGTCATTATTTTTGTTTTTCTCGCTAACGGCAACCTTGAACGAATGATTTTCAAGAGCAGCTCGTTGGTTGGGCAGGTGTGGAACCGGCAGAGCACTGAGAGGAAGGTCAAGAAAAACGGAAATAAAAACGACAATGTAATTGCGCCGGTAAGCAATCCATCTTGATTGCTCTTGACGCAGGCCGCGAGGAATGGAGGCGCTAATACGAGGGATCACCGCATGCAAGCTCTGACGTTGTTGCAGTTGCAGACCAGCAGCTTGCTGAAGTGGAAAAGATGAAGTGCAGTAAAGTGGCCGTGATTGCATGGAGAAAAGAAAAGGAGGCCCATCGGATGAGGGAGAGGCTGGTGGAAGTGACGGACGAAAAGCTGGAGCCAGAGGCGATGCCATGATGGAGAAAGGACTCGGATTAAAAGACGACGACGACGACGGCAATAATGATGTAGACGATAAAATGTGGTTGAACAAATGGTGAACGAGGGGACCACCGGAAAGGCTCATAGTGGCAAGCATGAGCGACCGAGTGGGAGAAATCTAGAAAGATGGAGCGATGGAAGAAGAAAAGAAGAGGAGGAGGAGGAGGAGGAGGAAGAGGAGGAAAGGAGGAGGAGGAGAAGGAGGAGGAGGAGGAGGAGGGAGAGAGTCGATTCACTTTATATTATCGCCAAAAACAAATATAGATTGGTTTCTACCACGCCGGCCTCACTCATGGAGTACGTCCGCATCGGGCGCCATGTCGTACAGAACTCGGCCGCCAGGTCCTGGCTCATCCCACAAACTAATCAAAAAAAAAAGGTTGACAGCCCAGCCATATAGATGACCAGCCGTCAAAAAAATTAGTGGCAATTATCTATTTGCTGCCCCGATTAGGCAGTGAAAGACTGATTGTAAGTACAGATGCCAGGTCCGAGCACACTAAAGTGAAGAAAAGGAGATGAGGCCCTGAGACCTCGGTCCTTGCCCCCTAAATAGGAATAAGCACGTCTCAAACCAAGAATAAGTACTCTGAATGCGTCTCAAAATGGTTTGGTGCGGTGAGATCAGCCATATGCCAAAACTGGTTGTAAGATGGGAAACAAGATTTGAGGCTGGCGGTAAGACATATTTGTTTTAAGCCATGGCAGAAATCTTAAATTCAATAAAGCAAAAGTACTTATGATTATAATTATAAATTTATAATGCACAAATTGAAAAGAAATGGGATATATTCAGCAATAAAATGTAAACTATGTTTTAACAATATATTGTAGTTCGTTAGTTAGAGCGAAATATTATATATGCGTCATGTTATGTTACCCTGCTGAAAATTACTTTTATTATCTTGGCCCGCAATTATGCATCATCACCACCATAACAAGTAAATCAACTCTTGAAGAAATTAGCAGTCGATGGCATCAGCACAAGCAATCAAAAGAATAAGCAGGGTGAGATTTGGTTACTGTACGGCACCGTAAGAATTATTAACCGACCCCGTCGTGCAGGAACTGGCAGACATAAAAGCCGAGGGGTCAACGGAATTTACAGCACGGCCTAGAAGTGACTCTGATCTGCTGAACTGGGAGGTCACCATCTTTGGTCCCAACGAGACGCCGTATCAGGTAAGTGAGCCGTTCACAAACACATGGCCGGAACTGGCTGAACTGTATTGCTAAACTAATAAACTAATGTAGGGAGGTACTTTTAAGCTCGAGCTCGTGCTGCCCCCGCAATATCCATTTCAACCACCCACGCTTTCATTTGTCACAAAGATATACCACCCCAATGTGCTCAAGGACGGTACGGTGTGCATTCCGTTACTTAGGACTGACCAATGGAAGCCAGCTTGCAAGTTGCTGACCGTGATTGATCTCGCCATTGCGCTGCTGCGGGAGCCCAACGGCGATGATGCGATTGAAGACAGTGTTGCTGAGGTGTGGAAAAATAATCCGGTCAAGTATATTGCCACGGCCAAAGAATGGACAAAGAA
The DNA here is from genome assembly GCF_038497905.1 of Lipomyces japonicus. Classification (NCBI taxonomy): domain Eukaryota; kingdom Fungi; phylum Ascomycota; class Lipomycetes; order Lipomycetales; family Lipomycetaceae; genus Lipomyces; species Lipomyces japonicus. The sequence continues at coordinate 7,370 of NW_027117839.1, read as the reverse complement.
ATATGCCCGTTGAATATTTAAATAATCTTGTAATCACCAGCAATTTTCTTCCATATGACTTTTACCCGCCGTTCTCGTTTTACCCCTGAACTTGAACTTTTGCATTTATAACGGTGACGCTCCGTGTCACCCCTGGCACCGCCTGATCTGCCGATGCGGCTGATTTTGCTGCGCAAGACAAAGAGTCGTACCACTTTTCTAATTTAAACTATAAATTAGTAAATTGTGATAAAAGTCTTCTTGGACAAGTCACAGACTCTGCAGCTCGAGAGCAATTTTCAATTTGGTTTTTTACAAAGTTCTATTGGCTTTCCCGTTTCTTGCAAACAAACGAAATTTCTTGAATTTGGATACAATAAAAAATGAAATATCTGCTACAAAGCTTCCAAAGTTTTTTTTTCCGCAAATTTCCGGATGCGGTATTTGCTGTCCCTTAACTAAGCCCTCGCCAGCGCCCAACGGTAGTATATATTTAACTATCGGCAAATTAAAGTCTCGTATACTTTAATTACCACAAGTAAAGTTGTATGCAAAGTGGAACGACCTCTGTGTCCCAGGTGCAAACTCAGTCGCGGGTTTGGCCGCCGTAGCATAATCTTTTCTTTGGTTCTTTTTTTTTTGTTTTTTTATTCTTTGCTCTATCGTTCAGGTTCTGTCGGTTCTGTCGTTAATTTTTGGTTTTTAATCTTGAATGACAGATCAGTCCTGGTTTCCGCTGCCAACCTGCGTGCGCGCAGTTGCAAAGGCTTCCTACTCTTCGTCGTCACACCCGCTCGCGTTACCCCTTCGTCTCGGAGATATTGTTTACGTGTTTGAAGGCTCTACCGAATATCAACCATATTGGTATCGAGGCTATTTACTTTCACCTTCGTCAATTGCTTCTTATTCCGATAGTCAACCGACTAGAGTTCACGTCGGCATCTTTCCCGCATCTGTCTTAAGCCTAACAGAACCAATTGATGTCAAACAAATTGCAGTCACCAAAATTGCTCCAAAATTACCCGTTTCTACCATTCATCTAACACCGGAAGCTCCAATTCTGTCTGAAATTGCGGCCGCGCTTCAAGAATGGTGTCCGTCTCATCTATACTCACTCTTCAAAACATCACAGAACTATCCAACCATTGCCATCTTGTCCACCTTAATTGAAGATCTTTGCAACACACGAAAACAGTTAATTCTTAATACATTGACGAGTGCAGAACGGGACGATGCGGTCAAGACTTCAGTGTGGAACCTGGTCAGGGGTAACAAGCTTCTGTCCGGTGAAGTCATTGTCCGAAACGAGAAAACAGGTGCAATTGATACCGGAAATTCAGACTTGGTCAAATTATACCGGGATCAAGAAATCATGGCACTAGCTACTCATTCACAGGCAGTTTCAAAGCACACCAAGACCGCATCTTCAGAATACAGACAATTAGTGCATTTACTCGTTAACTTGCAATCAGCGCCCTGGAAAGACAAAATGGAAATAAAAGTTTATCTGTGCTCAAAGCAGAATGTAGTGACTGAATCAATATCCATGTATAAGGATAACGACAAGGAATTTGGTACGAAAGGATTGTTTGCTGATATATCCCCGGATGCTTCCAAGGATGATTTATTTATGGTCGTCGAGGTCTACGAACAAGTTTTGATGAAGACACCGGTTACAAACTCCGAACAGACCAGGCCAGGCCAAAATCAGACAAAGAGATTGGCCAAGGGCCGTCGAGGTGTTGCTCTTGGCGTGGTCGATATCGGCAGGGTATTGCGTGAAAAATCAGAAACCGGTCGTGACGTGACCGTTCGCGTGTTTACATCAATTCCTCAATTTGCTTTAGATTCCAATAGGGAAGTTAAAGGTGGATGGGGTACAATTAGGGACCGTCTCGTAAAGGGTGAAGGAAATGGACTGTATGTTCAATAACCATTTGAATTTTTTCTCCTTAACTGATTCTAATTCGGATTCTAATTCTTTTTTTTTTTTTTAGTGAACGGACTTCAAAGATCGACAAGGTCATGTTTTCTCTTCGTGCTTTCGAAGCACCAAATTCGACCATGCTGACCGCTGGAATTCCTTCATTAATGTCAGACTTATCTGGTATTGCGATGCCTTTATTCACAACATCATCTGCCATCTGCCGAGATCAGATTTACGTTTTACTAAGTGGCGTCACATTTAAAAATGAAATATTGCGGGCCTCATCTCCATTTTATGTTTCGCTCACCTCTAAATCTGGCGTACTCAAGTTCGAATCCGCTGCTGATCGATCGACTGATTCGTGGAACTCGTGTGTGGTAACTCGTGACGAGCGCATTTCAGAAATTGTGAAAGTATCACCGCTGCGTAGAGGTGAAGAAATTGTGTTTTCTATTCATGGCAGTGATGGAAATGTGATTGGAATGTCCAAACTGCCGCTGTGGGTTGATGACATCATTCTTAAGGACGGTCAGCGTAATATAAGAATGACAGATTCTCAAGCAATTGAAGTTGCCATTCTTGATATCAGCAGCACGTTAGTGTCTTCAGAATTATCTTCCGATCAGACATTAGTCAACCTGGCCAGATGGAGAACTGCACGAACAGGTGAAGGTGGCGAACGAAACTTGTTAGTAACGTTGAAGCAGATCATGTTTGTTAATGAGAACGAATTGGCAAAACTCCTGCAAGAAGTTCTTGACTCTATTTTTGGCATTATTTCTTGGAAAAAGGGCGATGTAACGTTTGAGGACCATTGCTTGTATGCATTAGCGCATGTGTTAAACGTTATTTCCGACAAGTTGGTACCATTGTATTATTTTTTTTGGCTCATGTTTTCTTTCTAACCCTTTTTGCTTAGGAAATTTAACGTCAAAGTACTTGATCAATACATTCGAGATCACTTTAACTATCCCGTGGCATTGGCCCCACTGCTGTATGGGTTTCAGCGACTCATATCAAATCATAAGGTATCTGACATAGGGGTCCATATTCGCGAGGCATTAAAAGCCGGAAGATACATTTTTCGATTTATTACCGCATCTTGGGAAAAATATCAGTCGAGAGACTTCATATCAATCGAATTAGGCAATTTTTCTAAGCACTTGCGATACTTGTTTGAACAAATTTCTCGCATTGTCGAAGATAATGCTGATTTAACATTGACATCGGATTCGTCCACGATCACCGTAAACCAAATGTTAGCCATGCAAAATCATGCGTCGTATCTTCCAGAGCTTAGGCCAATGTTTTCGGATCAGCAAATTTTGGATATATTGATTGAATTCATGGAATCCAGTTCGGCTATTACGAATGAAAAACTGATTGTGCAAAGGCTTGTTTTGTTGCAATCCTATTCAAAGTTGTGGATCTTTAGTGCGTCGGAGAGGCAAATCCGACAAAATTTGGCAACACATACGGTAGAATGGTTAAAGCCATATTTGAGTGCGGCCGATTTGCAATTGCACTTGATTTCATTGGCAAAATTTAACGCCTGGAAAGAACGCATTCGGTTATCGTGCTCAATTTTAGCTCAACAATTTAGGGTCTTATGGTCAATTCGCAAAATCGAACCCGAAACCTGTGGCGCGTATGTTCGATTATTGCCTGATGTTGCTGCCGTGTTTGTGTCATTGCAGGAAAGTCACCGTCGCATGGTTGGATCAGTCCGATTTAAAAATGAGTATTCTCTTTTATTTCCTGAATCTTATCCTTTTCCAATGCCCAAACCAGTCGATTCAAGTGTGAAGAAAACACCTTTTGATGAGACATTGATTGAGCTCACATTGCCATTAGCAGTACTTTCAGAATTCAGCACGTATGATAATGGTTCGAACGCTGCCGGAGGAGAAAACTTGACAGAGCAGCAAGCAATTGAACTCATGACGAACGTAATGAAAATGTGCACAGCAGTGCTAGACGGCAAAGCCTTTCCCAAGACGTGGTTGTCGATATACATGTTTCAACATCGCGCCGTATTGCATTGCATGGAGTTTATTGCGCTTATATTGCTCGAATACTTTGTGCCAAGAGATGAAGGCGGCAGATCAGCCGTGGAATTTAGAGCTGGCATATGGAGATTATTTTTCAACACCGTGATTCGCGTGGCAACTTCGGATGCACTTGAGATTGAAATTTTTACCGAACAGAAACGCAGGATGGTGTGGGAAGTTGCTGGTGATGTGCGTGAGGTCGCAGCCAGTTTGTTAAGGAAAACTTGGAACGCGATTGGCAAGCTAGCGACGAAAAAAATATCCGAGAGATATGGAGTCAAGACTTTGGGAGGGTTTCAATCAATATATGGCGCTTCGCAATGGTGTGGTGAAAATTCCCTTGTCGGTGTTATCGTGGAAGCATGGATTTCGTGTCATAAAGGTTTAAGAATAGAAGCTGCCAAAATTCTTCAGGCAATGTTGATTAAGGAATGGAACACGAGAAAAGACTTGGCTGCCATTCAGATCGATATTATTGATGTAGGTCTTTTACATTGATTTTCAATTTTTCTCGGTTTATGAGTTTTTGAAACTAACTATTAAATTTTATTTTTTTTTTCAGAGTTTGGATCGGTTGTTTAATACAAAAGCAGTATTGAAGTCTTCGTCTTTTATCAAAAATGACTTACTTGAATCTCTAAGATCTTTATTTTCAGATAACCAGGAAGATACGCTGAGTAAGAAGGTGCATAAAATGCTTGACGCTATATCCAGCTTGTTGGATCTCTTGATTGAATTACACACACTTCCTGAAGGTGATGCATATAATGACGACCGCATTTTGTGTACACTGAATTTGATGACGTTCCTTAAGGATCTGCATCGCGAACATACGTTTATTAGATATGTTCATCAATTAATTCACATGCAAGAACTAAGCGGTCATTATGCAGAAGCTGGCCTGACACTGGGGTTGCATGCCAAGATGTATGAGTGGCGTCGTGACGTGATCGTGCCAGCACTGACCGACCCAGAATTTCCTGAACAATCAGCTTTTGAACGACGCGAAACATTACAGAATCAGATGGCCAAATATTTTATTCTTGGACATGCACCAGAATTAGCATTAACGGTTCAAAGAGAGCTAGCCGAAGTGTACGAAAACGTGTCGTTTGAATTAGAAAAGCTGGTAAGAGCAACGAATGCGATTGCAAAAATATACAAGGACGTGCTTGATAATTCGGCTTTATCTACAAAGCCTCAACCTCAGTATTTTAAAGTCTCATACCTTGGTCTTGGTTTCCACAAGTCCTTACGTGGGAAGCAATTTATTGTGCAAGGAAGCAGATGGGAAAAACTTGTCGAGTTTACAGACAGAATGGAAAACTTATATCCCGATGCCAAAGTTTTGGCTTCGACTTTGCTAACTAATTCATCTCGTCATACGTCATCACTATCGGCTCTTGAAGCTGCCGGAGGCATTGATGCGGATGGCCAGTATTTGCACATCACAGCGGTTAATCCGGAACCGAGTTTGCAATTACTGGCAGCCAACGTGCCCACTCACATTCAAAGTTTCTTTTTAGCCCGAAACTTGAAACGATTTTCGGTTTCGAGGCCTTTGCAGTCATCATCTGTTAAGAATAATGTTGGTAACAATAATAACAATAATGCACTGGCAGATCTGTGGGTAGAAAAGACAATTTACACGACTACGGATGCGTTTCCGACGATCTTGCGACGAAGTGAGATTGCTCATGCGGAGAAATTCACAATTTCGCCAACTTCGAATGCGGCGGATTCGGTGGGCAAAAAATCAACCGAAGTATTACAGATGGCCAAGCGAGCGGCAGCGGCAGGGTTGAGTGATGGCGGCAACGCCAGTGCACAATTGAGCATGGTTCTCTCTGGTGCGGTTGACGCGCCCGTGAACGGCGGCATTCGCATGTACAAGCAGTTGTTAGTGCTGGAGCAAGGTCAGGAGCAAGACGTGGACTCAAGTAATGACATCACTGAGTCTGGTGTTGATTTAGTCGCGCAGGATCGCGAAAGGTTGCAGAGTGCCATTATAAACTATGTTGCCGTGTTACGGTATGCGTTGAAAATTCACGCCCGAGTCGTGGCCGTCGCATTGCGACCTTTACATGATAACATGGTTTCCATGTTGGAGAAAAATTTTAAGGACGAGCTAAAGATTTTGGAAGATGAAGGATTGGACTTGGTAATCGCGGACAGTAACCAGGGAATCGAATTGTCTCCGCAGATAACCCCGTCAACTACTCGTGACTCTTCTAGTATCTCAAGCCTAACCGGCAGCAGTGCGAGCATTAGGGAATCAGTCGTATCGTCTTCTCCGACTACGGTTCGCACATCAATCACACCAGTACCTGCCGCAGCAGTTGCTTCATTAACATTAGTACCATTAACATCATCAGCATCATCATCAGCAACAACATCATCATCCTTAAAATTAACCGCCACAACCCCAGTCACAAAAAAATCCACGTCAATGACGAATGGTGCCACCGCTGCCAACATGTTTCGGCACCAGTCTCAAAATAGTATCAGCACGTTGGGCAAGTCATCAATTCGCACGACATCTAGCACATTAACCCTGTCGTTGTCAAAAGCATCCCGTACTTCTACGTCATCATCAATATCATCAACATCATTATCAAACCGGCCGGTTAGCGCGGTCGCGGATAAATCGTTTGCAAGCAAAATGTCCAGGCGATTTAGTAAGATTAAATTATCTGGTCAAAATGGGAGTTAGTCAGGTTTTCTTTATGTTTTTTATGTTTTTGTTTTTTGAAACTTTTTGGCATATATTTATGGTTAGTTACTGTAATTTAAATTTTATAAAACTGAAAAAATTAACAGTAGCTCCAACACGCCCGTATGAACATAACAAGCCAATCATACCGTTTTTGCTTTGATTTCATCGCTTTCACAGAGGAAACCATAAATGACATAAAAAGTTCTACTCTGAGAAAAAATAGGCAAATAAACTTTTATTTTTTTGATTAGGCATTAATTTGATTGATAATGACATATATCTGCAACACAACATATCACCCTACGAACATATTAAACTTTTGAAAATACAGAAGAAACGGCTAGTAACTAATGGAAATTAGAAAACGTAGTTAAAGAAAAGTTTTGCAGTTTATCCAGCTGTAATCGTTAAAAAGATGGGCAGCAACTGCGCAATTTTACGGAGTCGGGTATCGCGATGATCACGTTTAAAAAGGAGCCATACAGCACCCCGATTTATATTATGCTATAAATAAATATTGAACATTAGCCATATAGGCATATAAGATAGTACAGGAAATAAATATGACACAGCATAAGAGTAATATGAGAATAGGAAAAAGAAAAAGAAAATGAGCAATACGCATGACAAGGAATAAGCAGGAAGGGCAAAGGGTACCCACAGAACCCAGACACTCCTTAAACTATTGACTATCTAT